>NW_025747229.1:0-10000 GCF_021184085.1 Oncorhynchus gorbuscha
ACAACAACACATAGTTAATATAGACACCTCCTCCTCCTCCTCCTCACAGGACTACTGCCCCCTGGAGGACTGGTGGTGTAATACACAACACATAGTTAATATAGACACCTCCCTCCTCCTCCTCCTCACAGGACTACTGCCCCCTGGAGGACTGGTGGTGTAATACACAACAACACATAGTTAATATAGACACCTCCTCTCCTCCTCCTCACAGGACTACTGCCCCCTGGGGGACTGGTGGTGTAATACACAACACATAGTTAATATAGACACCTCCTCCTCCTCCTCCTCACAGGACTACTGCCCCCTGGGGGACTGGTGGTGTAATACACAACAACACATAGTTAATATAGACACCTCCTCCTCCTCCTCCTCACAGGACTACTGCCCCCTGGGGGACTGGTGGTGTAATACACACAACACATAGTTAATATAGACACCTCCTCTTCCTCCTCCTCCTCCTCACAGGACTACTGCCCCCTGGGGGACTGGTGGTGTAATACACACAACACATAGTTAATATAGACACCTCCCTCCTCCTCCTCCTCCTCACAGGACTACTGCCCCTGGGGGACTGGTGGTGTAATACACAACAACACATAGTTAATATAGACACCTCCTCCTCCTCCTCCTCCTCACAGGACTACTGCCCCTGGGGGACTGGTGGTGTAATACACAACAACACATAGTTAATATAGACACCTCCTCCTCCTCCTAGGACTACTCCTCACAGGACTACTGCCCCCTAGGACTACTGGGGACTGGTGTAATACACAACAACACATAGTTAATATAGACACCTCCTCTTCCTCCTCCTCCTCCTCCTCACAGGACTACTGCCCCCTGGGGGACTGGTGGTGTAATACACAACAACACATAGTTAATATAGACACCTCCTCTTCCTCCTCCTCCTCACAGGACTACTGCCCCCTGGGGGACTGGTGGTGTAATACACAACAACACATAGTTAATATAGACACCTCCTCTTCCTCCTCCTCCTCACAGGACTACTGCCCCCTGGGGGACTGGTGGTGTAATACACAACAACACATAGTTAATATAGACACCTCTTCCTCCTCCTCCTCACAGGACTACTGCCCCTGGGGACTGGTGGTGTAATACACAACAACACATAGTTAATATAGACACCTCCTCCTCCTCCTCCTCACAGGACTACTGCCCCCTGGGGGACTGGTGGTGTAATACACAACAACACATAGTTAATATAGACACCTCCTCTTCCTCCTCCTCCTCACAGGACTACTGCCCCCTGGGGGACTGGTGGTGTAATACACAACAACACATAGTTAATATAGACACCTCCTCTTCCTCCTCCTCCTCACAGGACTACAACACTGCCCCCTGGGGGACTGGTGGTGTAATACACAACAACACATAGTTAATATAGACACCTCCCTCCTCCTCCTCCTCACAGGACTACTGCCCCCTGGGGGACTGGTGTGTAATACACAACAACACATAGTTAATATAGACACCTCCTCCTCCTCCTCCTCCTCACAGGACTACTGCCCCCTGGGGGACTGGTGTGTAATACACAACAACACATAGTTAATATAGACACCTCCTCCTCCTCCTCCTCCTCCTCACAGGACTACTGCCCCCTGGGGGACTGGTGGTGTAATACACAACACATAGTTAATATAGACACCTCCTCTTCCTCCTCCTCCTCCTCACAGGACTACTGCCCCCTGGGGGACTGGTGGTGTAATACACAACAACACATAGTTAATATAGACACCTCCTCCTCACAGGACTACTGCCCCCTGGAGGACTGGTGGTGTAATACACAACACATAGTTAACTGCCCTCCTCCTCCTCACAGGACTACTGCCCCCTGGGGTGTGCTGTAATACACAACAACACATAGTTAATATAGACACCTCCTCCTCCTCCTCCTCACAGGACTACTGCCCCCTGGGGGACTGGTGGTGTAATACACAACAACACATAGTTAATATAGACACCCCCTCTTCCCTCCTCCTCCTCACAGGACTACTGCCCCCTGGGGACTGGTGGTGTAATACACAACAACACATAGTTAATATAGACACCCCTTCCTCCTCCTCCTCAGGACTCCCCCCTCCTCACAGGACATAGTTATATAGCCCCCTGGGGGACTGGTGGTGTAATACACAACAACACATAGTTAATATAGACACCTCCTCCTCCTCCTCCTCCTCACAGGACTACTGCCCCCTCACAGGACTGGGTGGTGTAATACACAACAACACATAGTTAATATAGACACCTCCTCCTCCTCCTCCTCCTCCTCACAGGACTACTGCCCCCTGGGGGACTGGTGGTGTAATACACAACACATAGTTAATATAGACACCTCCTCTTCCTCCTCCTCACAGGACTACTGCCCCCTGGAGGACTGGTGGTGTAATACACAACAACACATAGTTAATATAGACACCTCCTCCTCCTCCTCCTCACAGGACTACTGCCCCCTGGAGGACTGGTGGTGTAATACACAACAACACATAGTTAATATAGACACCTCCTCCTCCTCCTCCTCACAGGACTACTGCCCCCTGGAGGACTGGTGGTGTAATACACACAACACATAGTTAATATAGACACCTCCTCCTCCTCCTCCTCCTCACAGGACTACTGCCCCCTGGGGGACTGGTGGTGTAATACACAACAACACATAGTTAATATAGACACCTCCTCCTCCTCCTCCTCCTCCTCACAGGACTACTGCCCCCTGGGGGACTGGTGGTGTAATACACAACAACACATAGTTAATATAGACACCTCCTCCTCCTCCTCCTCACAGGACTACTGCCCCCTGGGGGACTGGTGGTGTAATACACAACAACACATAGTTAATATAGACACCTCCTCTTCCTCCTCCTCACAGGACTACTGCCCCCTGGGGGACTGGTGGTGTAATACACAACAACACATAGTTAATATAGACACCTCCTCTTCCTCCTCCTCCTCCTCCTCACAGGACTACTCACCTGCCCCCTGGGGACTGGTGGTGTAATACACAACAACACATAGTTAATATAGACACCTCCTCCTCCTCCTCCTCACAGGACTACTGCCCCCTGGGGGACTGGTGGTGTAATACACACAACACATAGTTAATATAGACACCTCCTCTTCCTCCTCCTCCTCCTCACAGGACTACTGACACCTCCTCCTCCTCCTAGGACTACTGGGGGACTGGTGGTGTAATACACAACAACACATAGTTAATATAGACACCTCCTCTTCCTCCTCCTCCTCACAGGACTACTGCCCCCTGGGGGACTGGTGGTGTAATACACAACAACACATAGTTAATATAGACACCTCCTCTTCCTCCTCCTCCTCCTCACAGGACTACTGCCCCCTGGGGGACTGGTGGTGTAATACACAACAACACATAGTTAATATAGACACCTCCTCCTCCTCCTCCTCCTCCTCACAGGACTACTGCCCCCTGGGGGACTGGTGGTGTAATACACAACAACACATAGTTAATATAGACACCTCCTCCTCCTCCTCCTCCTCACAGGACTACTGCCCCCTGGGGACTGGTGGTGTAATACACAACAACACATAGTTAATATATAGACACTGCCCCCTCCTGGTGGTGTAATACACAACAACACTAGACACCCTCCTCCTCCTCCTCACAGGACTACTGCCCCCTGGGGGACTGGTGGTGTAATACACAACAACACATAGTTAATATAGACACCTCCCTCCTCCTCCTCCTCACAGGACTACTGCCCCCTGGAGGACTGGTGGTGTAATACACAACAACACATAGTTAATATAGACACCTCCTCTTCCTCCTCCTCACAGGACTACTGCCCCTGGGGACTGGTGGTGTAATACACAACAACACATAGTTAATATAGACACCTCCTCCTCCTCCTCCTCACAGGACTACTGCCCCTGGGGACTGGTGGTGTAATACACAACAACACATAGTTAATATAGACACCTCCTCCTCCTCCTCCTCCTCACAGGACTACTGCCCCCTGGGGGACTGGTGGTGTAATACACAACAACACATAGTTAATATAGACACCTCCTCCTCCTCCTCACAGGACTACTGCCCCCTGGGGGACTGGTGGTGTAATACACAACAACACATAGTTAATATAGACACCTCCTCCTCCTCCTCCTCCTCACAGGACTACTGCCCCCTGGGGGACTGGTGGTGTAATACACAACAACACATAGTTAATATAGACACCTCCTCCTCCTCCACCTCACAGGACTACTGCCCCCTGGGGGATTGGGTCGGACTGTATCATGTGTTATGACTTGACATTGACACTGTAATCCCAGAGAGACTTCCTGTTATCCCAGAGAGACTTCCTGTCATCCCAGAGAGACTTCCTGTCATCCCAGAGAGACTTCCTGTCATCCCAGAGAGACTTCCTGTCAACCCACTCAGCTAGACACTCGTTACTACTAGATGAATCAGTTTTCCACACAGCCAGTCTCACCTGGTGCAGTCCACGGTGGTTTCCGGTCCGTCGGACGCTAGGACCTTACGGTTCCTCTTGGCTTTGCTCCTCTCCACGCTTCCCTTTATATAGCTCGTCTGATTGGCTGCCTCTGTTCCGGCCACGCCCGCAAGCTTGCCGGCCCTCCTCCCTTCTTCTCTGTTGGTCTTAATCTTCCTCTGAGGTTCTCCTCCTTTCATCCCACTCTCCATCAGAGGCCTTACGGAAGCCCTCCTCCTCCTCCTCCTCCCTCCTCCTCTTCTCAGACTTGGTGTCTGGAGCTTTCATCCCACTCTCCATCAGAGGCCTTACGGAAGCCCTCTCCTCCTCCTCCTCCTCCTCCCTCCTCCTCTTCTCAGACTTGGTGTCTGGAGCTTTCATCCCACTCTCCATCAGAGGCCTTACGGAAGCCCTCTCCTCCTCTACGTCACGTTTGAGGTTGCAGGGTTTTACGGTCTCGGCGAGCTCCACTCCGGGAGATTTGATTCGGGGCACCTCCATCTCCTTATCAGACATACTCCTCCCCTCCTTTCTCGTCTTCCTCTTCTTCTCCTCCTCCTCCTCCTCCTTCCTCCTCCTCCTCTTCTCAGACTTGGTGTCTGGAGCTTTGCCAGGTTCTCTCTCCTGTTCTCTACCCACCCTGATGTCAGCCTCTCTCCTGGGCTTGTCCTCTCTCCCTGAGCCCCTGTCCTGCCGAAACCCTGGAGCTCTCTTCCCTCTCTGCTCCTCATTGGCTGGTCTGGAATGGTCCAGGTCGGTTCTGAACGGTTTAAACTGATCCGGGCTGGTTCTAACTGGTTTAAACTGGTCTGGGTCGGTTCTAACTGTGTTGAACTGGTCTGAGTCGGTTCTGACAGGTTTAAACTGGTTTGGGTCGGTTCTAACCGGTTTGAACAGGTCTGGGTTGATTCTAACAGTGTCAAGCTGGTCTGCGTGGGGTTTAGGAGGAGGTCGTTTGGGAGCTGACGCTAGGGGTGCAGGGTGTTGGAGTTCCATCTCTCTCTGGAGGGAGGTGCAAGAGTCTGGTTGGAAGGGAATAGATTCATCTTTGACCCGTTTGGCTGACTGTTCTGTTAGAGACGTCTTCCGGTAGGCTAAACCGGCTGTACCGGTCTGGTCCCAGTCTGTACCGATCTGGTCCCGGTATGTACCGGTCTGGTCCCTGTCTGTACCGGTCTGGTCCCTGTCTGTCTCTCTAACGGTCTTCCAGGACGATGAGTCTTTCCTCGCTACGCTGGAGTCCGGTCCGCGTTTATAAACTCTGTCACTGTTTCTCCTCACTTCCTCCTCCTTACTGTCCCTGGTCCACCTATCAGCTTTGTCCGGGACTGAGTCTGGCGTCGCTGTCGATTGGCTCGTCCCGTACTGGGGTGGAGTCGTCATGGCTTGACGAACCAACGGGAGTACTCCCGGTTCTCTTCTTCTTCTTCTCCTCTTTCCGAGCGTCGTCCGTAGAGTCAGAAGCACTGAAGGACTCCCCTCCCCTTCTCCCCTGCTCAGTTCTCCTCTTCTTCCTCTTCCTGTGCTTCTGCTCTTTCAGGTCGGAGGTCACAGTGACCGCGGGGAGGCGGCGCTCGGCGACGGATCTCTGTCACCCTTTGCGACCTTCAGTGGCGTCTGATGATCCTGATTGGCTGACCGGGACAGCGGCAGAGTTCCAAACTGCTCAGCACACTTCTCCTGATAAGTCATTGGCTGGTTCCTGCCCCTGGGGGAGGGGTGTGAGGGGGGAGGAGGATAGCCCTCACCTCGCCTCCTCCCTCGACTGAAGGGGAGGATCACGGGCCGGGCGGGGTCGGGGGGAGGGGTAGAAGTCCGAGGGTGGAGGAGGGTTGTAGGGGTCTCTGTCTCGTCCGGCTGGGGTTGCCACAGGGGCGGGGGCGAAACCAAGGGGGTCGGCCCCTGTAGGGAGGGGGTTATTGGGAGGAGGGTTGTGGGAGTTGTAGTTTTTGAAGTATTTCTCATACCATTCCCTGTACTCCTTCTCCCACTCCCGGTACCTCTCCCTCTCGTACGGGTCTTTGTGCTCTGGACCCCGGTCGTACACCGCCGGCTCCCGATCCCTCTCCCGGGTCCGGCCCGGTACTTCCTCTCACCCTCCGGTGGCGCTCCAGCAGCGGCAGGCTTCCGGGAGCTTGGGGGTGGAGGAGTGTGGGTGCGGTATCCACCTTGGCCAGGTGATCTAGAGCGCGACCGGTAACACCGTCCCGTCCCGCCCCTCCACCGTCCCTGAAAGGCGGCGGCGAGCGTGATCGGCGGTAGCCACGGGAACGGGAGCGGTAGCCGCGAGGTCGTCCGTGGCGGCGGGAGTACGGAGAAGAGCGGGAGTAAGACCTGGAACGGGATCTGGAACGGGATCTGGAACGAGATCTGGATCGACTGGAGGAACGGGAGTACGAACGAGAACGGGAACGGGATTTGGAGTAGGATGAGCTACTGTAGGACGACCTAGACCTGGAGACAGAGAGAGAAATGGATAGATGGAGAGAGAGAGACAGATGGACAGAGAGAGAGACAGATGGACAGAGAGAGAGACAGATGGACAGAGAGAGAGACAGATGGACAGAGAGAGAGACAGATGGACAGAGAGGGAGACCGAGAGAGAGACAGATGGACAGAGAGAGAGACAGATGGACAGAGAGAGAGACAGATGGACAGAGAGAGAGACAGATGGACAGAGAGAGAGACAGATGGACAGAGAGAGAGACAGATGGACAGAGAGAGAGAAAGAGAGAGATGGGGAAGAGATTAAGTGTTATTAGTATAGAATACTATTATATGAGTATAGAATACTACTACGCAGGTATAGAATACTACTACGCAGGTATAGAATACTACTACGCAGGTATAGAATACTACTACGCAGGTATAGAATACTACTACGCAAGTATAGAATACTATTATACGAGTATTGTAGGCGTATTGTATTACAGTTATTAGTGCTCTGTGAATATTGCATGGGTATTATACGAGTATTATACCTGGAATAAGAGAGTCTCCTCTCCTTCTGTATTATATGAGTATTATACCTGGAATAAGAGTCTCCTCTCCTTCTGTATTATATGAGTATTATACCTGGAATAAGAGGAGTCTCCTGAATCTCCTTCTTTACTATATGAGTATTATACCTGGAATAAGAGCGTCGTCTCTCCTTCTGTATTATATGAGTATTATATCAGAATAAGAGTCTCCTCTCCTTATTATACCTGGAATAAGAGGTCTCCTCTCCTTCTGTATTATATGAGTATTATACCTGAATAAGAGTCTCTTCTGTATTATAGAGTATTATACCTGGAATAAGAGTCTCCTCTCCTTCTGTATTATATGAGTATTATATGGAATAAGAGAGTATTATACCTGGAATAAGAGAGTCTCCTCTCCTGTATTATATGAGTATTATCTTTCTTCCTTACTTTCCAGCAGCTCCTTGGCAAAGTCGTTGGTGAACTCATCCAGCTTGGACTTTTCCCGGTTACCGTAGCGACAGTCGGAGCTGGGGGACGACAGGAGGAGGGAGAGGAAGACATTTGGACAACGGTAGGAGAAGTAAGACAAGACGAGCAAAACACCGTTCAACAAGGTATCAGAACAACAGTCAGAATGACAGTCAGTCCATCAGAACAACAGTCAGACTGACAGTCTGTCTATCAGAACAACAGTCAGTCCATCTCAGAATCAGAACAACAGCCAGAATGACAGTCAGTCCATCAGAACAACAGTCAGAATGACAGTCAGTCCATCAGAACAACAGTCAGAATGACAGTCAGTCCATCAGAACAACAGTCAGTCCATCAGAACAACAGTCAGTCCATCAGAACAACAGTCAGTCCATCAGAACAACAGTCAGTCCATCAGAACAACAGTCAGTCCATCAGAACAACAGTCAGTCCATCAGAACAACAGTCAGTCCATCAGAACAACAGTCAGAATGACAGTCAGTCCATCAGAACAACAGTCAGAATGACAGTCAGTCCATCAGAACAACAGTCAGTCCATCAGAACAACAGTCAGTCCATCAGAACAACAGTCAGAATGACAGTCAGTCCATCAGAACAACAGTCAGTCCATGACAGTCAGTCCATCAGAACAACAGAATGACAGTCAGTCCATCAGAACAACAGTCAGTCCATCAGAACAACAGTCAGAATGACAGTCAGTCCATCAGAACAACAGTCAGTCCATCAGAACAACAGTCAGTCCATCAGAACAACAGTCAGTCCATCAGAACAAGTCAGTCAATCAGACAGTCAGTCCATCAGAACAACAGTCAGTCCATCAGAACAACAGTCAGAATGACAGTCAGTCCATCAGAACAAAGTCAGTCCATCAGAATGACAGTCAGTCCATCAGAACACAGTCAGTCCATCAGAATGACAGTCAGTCCATCAGAACAACAGAATGACAGTCAGTCCATCAGAACAACAGTCAGAATGACAGTCCATCAGTCCATCAGAACAACAGTCAGAATGACAGTCAGTCCATCAGAACAACAGTCAGTCCATCAGAACCAGTCAGAATGACAGTCAGTCCATCAGAGTCAGAATGACAGTCAGTCCATCAGAACAACAGTCAGAATGACAGTCAGTCCATCAGAACAACAGTCAGAATGACAGTCAGTCCATCAGAACAACAGTCAGTCCATCAGAATGACAGTCAGTCCATCAGAACAACAGTCAGAATGACAGTCCATCAGAACAACAGTCAGTCCATCAGAACAACAGTCAGAATGACAGTCAGTCCATCAGAACAACAGTCAGTCAGTCCATCAGAACAACAGTCAGTCCATCAGAACAACAGTCAGTCCATCAGAACAACAGTCAGTCCATCAGAACAACAGTCAGAATGACAGTCAGTCCATCAGAACAACAGTCAGTCCATCAGAACAACAGTCAGAATGACAGTCAGTCCATCAGAACAACAGTCAGAATGACAGTCAGTCCATCAGAACACAGTCAGTCCATCAGAACAACAGTCAGTCCATCAGAACAACAGTCAGTCCATCAGAACAACAGTCAGTCATCAGAACAACAGAATGACAGTCAGTCCATCAGAACAACAGTCAGTCCATCAGAAGTCAGAATGACAGTCAGTCCATCAGAACAACAGTCAGAATGACAGTCAGTCCATCAGAACAACAGTCAGTCCATCAGAACAAACAGAAACAGTCAGTCCATCAGAACAACAGTCAGAATGACAGTCAGTCCATCAGAACAACAGTCAGAATGACAGTCAGTCCATCAGAACAACAGTCAGAACAACAGTCAGTCCATCAGAACAGAATGACAGTCAGTCCATCAGAACAACAGTCAGTCCATCAGAACAACAGTCAGAATCCATCATCAGAACAACAGTCAGTCCATCAGAACAACAGTCAGACAGTCAGTCCATCAGAACAACAGTCAGTCCATCAGAACAACAGTCAGAATGACAGTCAGTCCATCAGAACAGAACAACAGTCAGTCCATCAGAACAACAGTCAGTCCATCAGAACAACAGTCAGTCCATCAGAACAACAGTCA
>NW_025747229.1:17500-64304 GCF_021184085.1 Oncorhynchus gorbuscha
GACAGCATCAGTCACTATGGATACCTGAGGAGACAGCATCAGTCACTATGGATACCTGAGGAGACAGCATCAGTCACTATGGATACCTGAGGAGAGGAGACAGCATCAGTCACTATGGATACCTGAGGAGAGGAGACAGCATCAGTCACTATGGATACCTGAGGAGAGGAGACAGCATCAGTCACTATGGATACCTGAGGAGACAGCATCAGTCACTATGGATACCTGAGGAGACAGCATCAGTCACTATGGATACCTGAGGAGAGAGCATCAGTCACTATGGATACCTGAGGAGAGGAGACAGCATCAGTCACTATGGATACCTACCTGATGGATAGAGGAGACAGCATCAGTCACTATGGATACCTGAGGAGACAGCATCAGTCACTATGGATACCTGAGGAGACAGCATCAGTCACTATGGATACCTGAGGAGAGGAGACAGCATCAGTCACTATGGATACCTGAGGAGAGGAGACAGCATCAGTCACTATGGATACCTGAGGAGAGGAGACAGCATCAGTCACTATGGATACCTGAGGAGACAGCATCAGTCACTATGGATACCTGAGGAGAGGAGACAGCATCAGTCACTATGGATACCTGAGGAGACAGCATCAGTCACTATGGATACCTGAGGAGAGGAGACAGCATCAGTCACTATGGATACCTGAGGAGAGGAGACAGCATCAGTCACTATGGATACCTGAGGAGAGAGCATCAGAGACAGCATCAGTCACTATGGATACCTGAGGAGAGGAGACAGCATCAGTCACTATGGATACCTGAGGAGAGGAGACAGCATCAGTCACTATGGATACCTGAGGAGACAGCATCAGTCACTATGGATACCTGAGGAGACAGCATCAGTCACTATGGATACCTGAGGAGAGGAGACAGCATCAGTCACTATGGATACCTGAGGAGAGGAGACAGCATCAGTCACTATGGATACCTGAGGAGAGGAGACAGCATCAGTCACTATGGATACCTGAGGAGAGAGCATCAGTCACTATGGATACCTGAGGAGACAGCATCAGTCACTATGGATACCTGAGGAGACAGCATCAGTCACTATGGATACCTGAGGAGACAGCATCAGTCACTATGGATACCTGAGGAGAGGAGACAGCATCAGTCACTATGGATACCTGAGGAGAGGAGACAGCATCAGTCACTATGGATACCTGAGGAGACAGCATCAGTCACTATGGATACCTGAGGAGAGGAGACAGCATCAGTCACTATGGATACCTGAGGAGAGGAGACAGCATCAGTCACTATGGATACCTGAGGAGAGGAGACAGCATCAGTCACTATGGATACCTGAGGAGACAGCATCAGTCACTATGGATAGAGACAGCACAGCATCAGTCACTATGGATACCTGAGGAGACAGCATCAGTCACTATGGATACCTGAGGAGAGGAGACAGCATCAGTCACTATGGATACCTGAGGAGAGGAGACAGCATCAGTCACTATGGATACCTGAGGAGAGGAGACAGCATCAGTCACTATGGATACCTGAGGAGAGGAGACAGCATCAGTCACTATGGATACCTGAGGAGAGGAGACAGCATCAGTCACTATGGATACCTGAGGAGACAGCATCAGTCACTATGGATACCTGAGGAGAGGAGACAGCATCAGTCACTATGGATACCTGAGGAGAGGAGACAGCATCAGTCACTATGGATACCTGAGGAGAGGACCTGAGGAGAGGACAGCATCAGTCACTATGGATACCTGAGGAGAGGAGACAGCATCAGTCACTATGGATACCTGAGGAGAGGAGACAGCATCAGTCACTATGGATACCTGAGGAGACAGCATCAGTCACTATGGATACCTGAGGAGACAGCATCAGTCACTATGGATACCTGAGGAGAGGAGACAGCATCAGTCACTATGGATACCTGAGGAGAGGAGACAGCATCAGTCACTATGGATACCTGAGGAGACAGCATCAGTCACTATGGATACCTGAGACAGCATCAGTCACTATGGATACCTGAGGAGAGGAGACAGCATCAGTCACTATGGATACCTGAGGAGAGGAGACAGCATCAGTCACTATGGATACCTGAGGAGAGGAGACAGCATCAGTCACTATGGATACCTGAGGAGAGGAGACAGCATCAGTCACTATGGATACCTGAGGAGAGGAGATAGCATCGACTCACAGTCGTCGCAGTAGGAGTTGCCACAGCAGGGAATGACCACAGCGTCAGTCATCAGGTCTTTACAGAGCAGACAGAGGAGCTCATCAGGGACTGGATCCTCGTCCTCCTCGGAACTGGACTTGTCCCTGGGGACGAACGGAGGCCTCTCCTTCTTACCTAAAGCATAGGCCTCACTGTGGAGGGGGAGACACACACACACACACATAGAGGTGTACTTACGGGTTAGATGTCAGAGGTCAGGGGTTAAAGGTAACATTGAGTGGCTGCTGCCAACACACTGACTCAACTCCAGCCACTTTAATAATGGGAAATGATTTAAAATATATCACTAGTCACTTTAATGCCACTTTATATATGCCACTTTATATAGAATGTACTCTATACCATCTTATCTTGTTTACATACCCTACATCACTCATCTCATATGTATATACTGTACTCTACATCATCTACTGCATCCTTATGTAATACATGTATCACTAGCCACTTTAACTATGCCACTTTGTTTACATACTCATCTCATATGTATATACTGTACTCGATACCATCTACTGTATGCTGCTCTGTACCATCACTCATTCATATATCCTTATGTACATGTTCCTTATCCCCTTACACTGTGTATAAGACAGTAGTTTTGGAATTGTTAGTTAGATTACTTGTTGGTTATCACTGCATTGTCGGAACTAGAAGCACAAGCATTTCGCTACACTCGCATTAACATCTGTTAACCATGTGTACCATTGACAAATACAACCATGTGACCATTAACATCTGCTAACCATGTGACCAATAACATCTGCTAACCATGTGACCATTAACATCTGCTAACCATGTGACCATTAACATCTGCTAACCATGTGACCAATAACATCTGCTAACCATGTGACCATTAACATCTGCTAACCATGTGACCAATAACATCTGCTAACCATGTGACCAATAACATCTGCTCACCATGTGACCAATAACATCTGCTAACCATGTGACCAATAACATCAGCTAACCATGTGACCAAGTAACATCTGCTCACTAGGGATGGCATCAGTGGGTGTGGTCAACAGTGGGGGGTCAGAGGTAACTCACGCGTCTATCGTAGGGATGGCGTAGTGGCCGGTGTTGGTCAACAGGGCTCCCTTTATAGACGGGTCGTCCACTTCCGTCATGAAGGAACGGGGAATGCCGGTACTCTTCTTGATCCTCTGGGGCGGCTCAAACCCTTTCTCCTTCTAACACACACACAGACACACACACACACACACACACACATTTACTGGGTTGCTCTGAACAAAGATAACACACACACACACCAAGGATGTGATGTCTTACCCCCGTTAGTAGGACAGTTCCTGATGTGATGTCTTACCCCGTTAGTAGGACAGTTCCTGATGTGATGTCTTACCAGTCACTATAGGACGTTAGTAAGACAGTTCCTGATGTGATGTCTTACCCCGTTAGTAGGACAGTTCCTGATGTGATGTCTTACCCAGTTAGTAGGACAGTTCCTGATGTGATGTCTTACCTCGTTAGTAGGACAGTTCCTGATGTGATGTCTTACCCCGTTAGTAGGACAGTTCCTGATGTGATGTCTTACCCCGTTAGTAGGACAGTTCCTGATGTGATGTCTTACCCCCGTTAGTAGGACAGTTCCTGGTGTGATGTCTTACCCCGTTAGTAGGACAGTTCCTGATGTGATGTCTTACCCCGTTAGTAGGACAGTTCCTGGTCTTACCCCCGTTAGTAGGACAGTTCCTGATGTGATGTCTTACCCCGTTAGTAGGACAGTTCCTGATGTCTTACCCCGTTAGTAGGACAGTTCCTGATGTGATGTCTTACCCGTTAGTAGGACAGTTCCTGATGTGATGTCTTACCCCGTTAGTAGGACAGTTCCTGATGTGATGTCTTACCCCGTTAGTAGGACAGTTCCTGATGTGATGTCTTACCCCGTTAGTAGGACAGTTCCTGATGTGATGTCTTACCCCCGTTAGTAGGACAGTTCCTGATGTGATGTCTTACCCCCGTTAGTAGGACAGTTCCTGATGTGATGTCTTACCCCCGTTAGTAGGACAGTTCCTGGTCTTACCCCCGTTAGTAGGACAGTTCCTGATGTGATGTCTTACCCCCGTTAGTAGGACAGTTCCTGATGTGATGTCTTACCCCCGTTAGTAGGACAGTTCCTGGTGTGATGTCTTACCCCGTAAGTAGGACAGTTCCTGATGTGATGTCCGTTCTTGCCACAGCGATAACAGGTGTAGTTGGCTGGAGGGGGACCCGTCAACTTCTTCACATAACTAATAACACAAATACAATGTTAACCCAACGTTAACACATTACTGATAGTCCAGACAGGTGTCAACATTAACACAGGATAGAGCTGCTGTTACATCCTGGTTCAGTTACAGGATAGAGCTGCTGTTACTTCCTGGTTCAGTTACAGGATAGAGCTGCTGTTACTTCCTGGTTCAGTTACAGGATAGAGCTGCTGTTACATCCTCTACCGGTTCAGTTACAGGATAGAGCTGCTGTTACATCCCGGTTCAGTTACAGGATAGAGCTGCTGTTACATCCCGGTTCAGTTACAGGATAGAGCTGCTGTTACATCCTGGTTCAGTTACAGGATAGAGCTGCTGTTACATCCTGGTTCAGTTACAGGATAGAGCTGCTGTTACATCCTCTACCTGTTCAGTTACAGGATAGAGCTGCTGTTACATCCTCTACCTGTTCAGTTACAGGATAGAGCTGCTGTTACATCCTCTACCTGTTCAGTTACAGGATAGAGCTGCTGCTACATCCTGGTTCAGTTACAGGATAGAGCTGCTGTTACTTCCTGGTTCAGTTACAGGATAGAGCTGCTGTTACATCCTCTACCGGTTCAGTTACAGGATAGAGCTGCTGTTACATCCTGGTTCAGTTACAGGATAGAGCTGCTGTTACATCCTGGTTCAGTTACAGGATAGAGCTGCTGTTACATCCTGGTTCAGTTACAGGATAGAGCTGCTGTTACATCCTCTACCAGTTCAGTTACAGGATAGAGCTGCTGTTACATCCTCTACCAGTTCAGTTACAGGATAGAGCTGCTGCTACTTCCTGGTTCAGTTACAGGATAGAGCTGCTGTTACTTCCTGGTTCAGTTACAGGATAGAGCTGCTGTTACATCCTGGTTCAGTTACAGGATAGAGCTGCTGTTACATCCCGGTTCAGTTACAGGATAGAGCTGCTGTTACATCCTCTACCGGTTCAGTTACAGGATAGAGCTGCTGTTACATCCTCTACCGGTTCAGTTACAGGATAGAGCTGCTGTTACATCCTCTACCGGTTCAGTTACAGGATAGAGCTGCTGTTACATCCTGGTTTAGTTACAGGATAGAGCTGCTGTTACATCCTGGTTCAGTTACAGGATAGAGCTGCTGTTACATCCCGGTTCAGTTACAGGATAGAGCTGCTGTTACATCCTCTACCGGTTCAGTTACAGGATAGAGCTGCTATTACATCCTGGTTCAGTTACAGGATAGAGCTGCTGTTACATCTCGGTTCAGTTACAGGATAGAGCTGCTGTTACATCCTCTACCGGTTCAGTTACAGGATAGAGCTGCTGTTACATCCTGGTTCAGTTACAGGATAGAGCTGCTGTTACATCCTGGTTCAGTTACAGGATAGAGCTGCTGCTACTTCCTGGTTCAGTTACAGGATAGAGCTGCTGCTACTTCCTGGTTCAGTTACAGGATAGAGCTGCTGTTACATCCTCTACTGGTTCAGTTACAGGATAGAGCTGCTGTTACATCCTGGTTCAGTTACAGGATAGAGCTGCTGCTACTTCCTGGTTCAGTTACAGGATAGAGCTGCTGTTACATCCTGGTTCAGTTACAGGATAGAGCTGCTGTTACATCCTGGTTCAGTTACAGGATAGAGCTGCTGTTACATCCTGGTTCAGTTACAGGATAGAGCTGCTGTTACATCCTCTACTGGTTCAGTTACAGGATAGAGCTGCTGTTACATCCTCTACTGGTTCAGTTACAGGATAGAGCTGCTGTTACATCCCGGTTCAGTTACAGGATAGAGCTGCTGTTACATCCTCTACTGGTTCAGTTACAGGATAGAGCTGCTGTTACATCCCGGTTCAGTTACAGGATAGAGCTGCTGTTACACCCCGGTTCAGTTACAGGATAGAGCTGCTGTTACATCCTCTACCGGTTCAGTTACAGGATAGAGCTGCTGTTACATCCCGGTTCAGTTACAGGATAGAGCTGCTGTTACATCCCGGTTCAGTTACAGGATAGAGCTGCTGTTACATCCCGGTTCAGTTACAGGATAGAGCTGCTGTTACATCCCGGTTCAGTTACAGGATAGAGCTGCTGTTACATCCTCTACCGGTTCAGTTACAGGATAGAGATGCTGTTACATCCCCTACTGGTTCAGTTACAGGATAGAGCTGCTGTTACATCCTCTACTGGTTCAGTTACAGGATAGAGCTGCTGTAACATCCTCTACTGGTTCAGTTACAGGATAGAGCTGCTGTAACATCCTGGTTCAGTTACAGGATAGAGCTGCTGTTACATCCTGGTTCAGTTACAGGATAGAGCTGCTGTTACATCCCGGTTCAGTTACAGGATAGAGCTGCTGTTACATCCTCTACTGGTTCAGTTACAGGATAGAGCTGCTGTTACTTCCTGGTTCAGTTACAGGATAGAGCTGCTGTTACTTCCTGGTTCAGTTACAGGATAGAGCTGCTGTTACTTCCTGGTTCAGTTACAGGATAGAGCTGCTGTTACTTCCTGGTTCAGTTACAGGACAGGGTCGTAGTCAGTCTGGTTAGACTGTGTGTGGTAATACTCACTGTATGGGGTCGTAGTCGTGATTGGACTGTGACATCATGGCTCTGATTTTGTCGTCCTCCGATGCGTTGGCCTCTGCCAGGTTCGCCGTCTGTTCCCAGAAACCACCAGGATATGTGACATAGTTAGATAGAGACCAGGGGTCACCAGGATATGTGACATAGTTAGATAGAGACCAGGGGTGAAAGAGGACAGACAGACAGACAGACAGACAGACAGACAACCTAGTCAGTCTGACAGTCTAACCTAGTCAGTCTGTTCAGCAGGGAACAACATCCGATAGAAATGTATAAAACAGACATTAAAACAGACATGGTTCTCTGACACGGAGAACAAGTCATCCTCAATAGCAGATCTATCCATGGTATTTCTATCTGTCTAACCTGGTCAGTCTGTTAGATCTCAGTCGTCTAACCTAGTCAGTCTGTTAGTCTGTGTCTAACCTAGTCAGTCAGTCTGTGTCTAACCTAGTCAGTCTGTGTCTAACCTAGTCAGTCTGTTAGAGTCTGTGTCTAACCTAGTCAGTCTGTGTCTAACCTAGTCAGTCTGTCTTAGTCAGTCTGTGTCTAACCTAGTCAGTCTGTGTCTAACCTAGTCAGTCTGTGTCTAACCTAGTCAGTCTGTGTCTAACCTAGTCAGTCTGTGTCTAACCTAGTCAGTCTGTGTCTAACCTAGTCAGTCTGTGTCTAACCTAGTCAGTCTGTGTCTAACCTAGTCAGTCTGTTAGATCTGTGTCTAACCTAGTCAGTCTGTGTCTAACCTAGTCAGCCTGTTAGATCTGTGTCTAACCTAGTCAGTCTGTGTCTAACCTAGTCAGTCTGTGTCTAACCTAGTCTAGTCAGTCTGTGTCTAACCTAGTCAGTCTGTGTCTAACCTAGTCAGTCTGTGTCTAACCTAGTCAGTCTGTTAGTCTGTGTCTAACCTAGTCAGTCTGTGTCTAACCTAGTCAGTCTGTGTCTAACCTAGTCAGTCTGTGTCTAACCTAGTCAGTCTGTGTCTAACCTAGTCAGTCTGTGTCTAACCTAGTCAGTCTGTGTCTAACCTAGTCAGTCTGTGTCTAACCTAGTCAGTCTGTGTCTAACCTAGTCAGTCTGTGTCTAACCTAGTCAGTCTGTGTCTAACCTAGTCAGTCTGTGTCTAACCTAGTCAGTCTGTGTCTAACCTAGTCAGTCTGTTAGATCTGTGTCTAACCTAGTCAGTCTGTGTCTAACCTAGTCAGTCTGTGTCTAACCTAGTCAGCCTGTTAGATCTGTGTCTAACCTAGTCAGTCTGTGTCTAACCTAGTCAGTCTGTGTCTAACCTAGTCAGTCTGTGTCTAACCTCAGTCTGTGTCTAACCTAGTCAGTCTGTGTCTAACCTAGTCAGTCTGTTAGATCTGTCTCTAACCTAGTCAGTCTGTGTCTAACCTAGTCAGTCTGTTAGATCTGTCTCTAACCTAGTCAGTCTGTGTCTAACCTAGTCAGTCTGTGTCTAACCTAGTCAGTCTGTCTGTGTCTAACCTAGTCAGTCTGTGTCTAACCTAGTCAGTCTGTGTCTAACCTAGTCAGTCTGTGTCTAACCTAGTCAGTCTGTGTCTAACCTAGTCAGTCTGTGTCTAACCTAGTCAGTCTGTGTCTAACCTAGTCAGTCTGTGTCTAACCTAGTCAGTCTGTGTCTAACCTAGTCAGTCTGTGTCTAACCTAGTCAGCCTGTTAGATCTGTGTCTAACCTAGTCAGTCTGTGTCTAACCTAGTCAGTCTGTGTCTAACCTAGTCAGTCTGTGTCTAACCTAGTCAGTCTGTGTCTAACCTAGTCAGTCTGTGTCTAACCTAGTCAGTCTGTGTCTAACCTAGTCAGTCTGTGTCTAACCTAGTCAGTCTGTGTCTAACCTAGTCAGTCTGTGTCTAACCTAGTCAGTCTGTGTCTAACCTAGTCAGTCTGTGTCTAACCTAGTCAGTCTGTGTCTAACCTAGTCAGTCTGTTAGATCTGTGTCTAACCTAGTCAGTCTGTGTCTAACCTAGTCAGTCTGTGTCTAACCTAGTCAGTCTGTTCAGTCTGTGTCTAACCTAGTCAGTCTGTGTCTAACCTAGTCAGTCTGTGTCTAACCTAGTCAGTCTGTTAGATCTGTGTCTAACCTAGTCAGTCTGTGTCTAACCTAGTCAGTCTGTAGTCTGTGTCTAACCTAGTCAGTCTGTGTCTAACCTAGTCAGTCTGTGTCTAACCTAGTCAGTCTGTTAGATCTGTCTCTAACCTAGTCAGTCTGTGTCTAACCTAGTCAGTCTGTTAGATCTGTCTCTAACCTAGTCAGTCTGTGTCTAACCTAGTCAGTCTGTGTCTAACCTAGTCAGTCTGTGTCTAACCTAGTCAGTCTGTGTCTAACCTAGTCAGTCTGTGTCTAACCTAGTCAGTCTGTGTCTAACCTAGTCAGTCTGTGTCTAACCTAGTCAGTCTGTGTCTAACCTAGTCAGTCTGTCTAACCTAGTCAGTCTGTGTCTAACCTAGTCAGTCTGTGTCTAACCTAGTCAGTCTGTGTCTAACCTAGTCAGTCTGTGTCTAACCTAGTCAGTCTGTGTCTAACCTAGTCAGTCTGTTAGATCTGTGTCTAACCTAGTCAGCCTGTTAGATCTGTGTCTAACCTAGTCAGTCTGTGTCTAACCTAGTCAGTCTGTGTCTAACCTAGTCAGTCTGTGTCTAACCTAGTCAGTCTGTTAGGTCTGTGTCTAACCTAGTCAGTGTCTAACCTAGTCAGTCAGTGTCTAACCTAGTCAGTCTGTGTCTAACCTAGTCAGTCTGTGTCTAACCTAGTCAGTCTGTGTCTAACCTAGTCAGTCTGTGTCTAACCTAGTCAGTCTGTGTCTAACCTAGTCAGTCTGTTAGATCTGTGTCTAACCTAGTCAGTCTGTGTCTAACCTAGTCAGTCTGTGTCTAACCTAGTCAGTCTGTTAGATCTGTGTCTAACCTAGTCAGTCTGTGTCTAACCTAGTCAGTCTGTGTCTAACCTAGTCAGTCTGTTAGAGTCTGTGTCTAACCTAGTCAGTCTGTGTCTAACCTAGTCAGTCTGTGTCTAACCTAGTCTGTCTCTAACCTAGTCAGTCTGTGTCTAACCTAGTCAGTCTGTTAGATCTGTCTCTAACCTAGTCAGTCTGTGTCTAACCTAGTCAGCCTGTTAGATCTGTGTCTAACCTAGTCAGTCTGTGTCTAACCTAGTCAGTCTGTGTCTAACCTAGTCAGTCTGTGTCTAACCTAGTCAGTCTGTGTCTAACCTAGTCAGTCTGTGTCTAACCTAGTCAGTCTGTGTCTAACCTAGTCAGTCTGTTAGATCTGTGTCTAACCTAGTCAGCCTGTTAGATCTGTGTCTAACCTAGTCAGTCTGTGTCTAACCTAGTCAGTCTGTGTCTAACCTAGTCAGTCTGTGTCTAACCTAGTCAGTCTGTGTCTAACCTAGTCAGCCTGTTAGATCTGTGTCTAACCTAGTCAGTCTGTGTCTAACCTAGTCAGTCTGTTAGATCTGTGTCTAACCTAGTCACCTAGTCTCAGTCTGTGTCTAACCTAGTCAGTCTGTGTCTAACCTAGTCAGTCTGTGTCTAACCTAGTCAGTCTGTTAGATCTGTGTCTAACCTAGTCAGTCTGTGTCTAACCTAGTCAGTCTGTGTCTAACCTAGTCAGCCTGTTAGATCTGTGTCTAACCTAGTCAGTCTGTGTCTAACCTAGTCAGTCTGTGTCTAACCTAGTCAGTCTGTGTCTAACCTAGTCAGTCTGTGTCTAACCTAGTCAGTCTGTTAGATCTGTGTCTAACCTAGTCAGTCTGTGTCTAACCTAGTCAGTCTGTGTCTAACCTAGTCAGTCTGTGTCTAACCTAGTCAGTCTGTGTCTAACCTAGTCAGTCTGTGTCTAACCTAGTCAGTCTGTGTCTAACCTAGTCAGTCTGTGTCTAACCTAGTCAGTCTGTTAGATCTGTGTCTAACCTAGTCAGTCTGTGTCTAACCTAGTCAGTCTGTGTCTAACCTAGTCAGTCTGTGTCTAACCTAGTCAGTCTGTGTCTAACCTAGTCAGTCTGTGTCTAACCTAGTCAGTCTGTGTCTAACCTAGTCAGTCTGTGTCTAACCTAGTCAGTCTGTGTCTAACCTAGTCAGTCAGTGTCTAACCTAGTCAGTCAGTGTCTAACCTAGTCAGTCAGTGTCTAACCTAGTCAGTCTGTGTCTAACCTAGTCAGTCTGTGTCTAACCTAGTCAGTCTGTGTCTAACCTAGTCAGTCTGTGTCTAACCTAGTCAGTCTGTGTCTAACCTAGTCAGTCTGTGTCTAACCTAGTCAGTCTGTGTCTAACCTAGTCAGTCTGTGTCTAACCTAGTCAGTCTGTGTCTAACCTAGTCAGTCTGTGTCTAACCTAGTCAGTCTGTGTCTATCCTAGTCAGTCTGTGTCTAACCTAGTCAGTCTGTGTCTAACCTAGTCAGTCTGTGTCTAACCTAGTCAGTCTGTTAGATCTGTGTCTAACCTAGTCAGTCTGTGTCTAACCTAGTCAGTCTGTGTCTAACCTAGTCAGTCTGTGTCTAACCTAGTCAGTCTGTGTCTAACCTAGTCAGTCTGTGTCTAACCTAGTCAGTCTGTGTCTAACCTAGTCAGTCTGTGTCTAACCTAGTCATTCTGTGTCTAACCTAGTCAGTCTGTGTCTAACCTAGTCAGTCTGTTAGATCTGTGTCTAACCTAGTCAGTCTGTGTCTAACCTAGTCAGTCTGTCTAACCTAGTCAGTCTGTGTCTAACCTAGTCAGTCTGTTAGATCTGTGTCTAACCTAGTCAGCCTGTGTCTAACCTAGTCAGTCTGTGTCTAACCTAGTCAGTCTGTGTCTAACCTAGTCAGCCTGTGTCTAACCTAGTCAGTCTGTGTCTAACCTAGTCAGTCTGTGTCTAACCTAGTCAGTCTGTTAGATCTGTGTCTAACCTAGTCAGTCTGTGTCTAACCTAGTCAGCCTGTGTCTAACCTAGTCAGCCTGTGTCTAACCTAGTCAGTCTGTGTCTAACCTAGTCAGCCTGTGTCTAACCTAGTCAGTCTGTGTCTAACCTAGTCAGTCTGTGTCTAACCTAGTCAGTCTGTGTCTAACCTAGTCAGTCTGTGTCTAACCTAGTCAGTCTGTTAGATCTGTGTCTAACCTAGTCAGTCTGTGTCTAACCTAGTCAGTCTGTGTCTAACCTAGTCAGTCTGTGTCTAACCTAGTCAGTCTGTGTCTAACCTAGTCAGTCTGTGTCTAACCTAGTCAGCCTGTGTCTAACCTAGTCAGCCTGTGTCTAACCTAGTCAGCCTGTGTCTAACCTAGTCAGTCTGTTAGATCTGTGTCTAACCTAGTCAGTCTGTGTCTAACCTAGTCAGTCTGTGTCTAACCTAGTCAGTCTGTGTCTAACCTAGTCAGTCTGTGTCTAACCTAGTCAGTCTGTGTCTAACCTAGTCAGTCTGTGTCTAACCTAGTCAGTCTGTGTCTAACCTAGTCAGTCTGTGTCTAACCTAGTCAGTCTGTTAGATCTGTGTCTAACCTAGTCAGCCTGTGTCTAACCTAGTCAGCCTGTGTCTAACCTAGTCAGCCTGTGTCTAACCTAGTCAGTCTGTGTCTAACCTAGTCAGTCTGTTAGATCTGTGTCTAACCTAGTCAGTCTGTGTCTAACCTAGTCAGTCTGTGTCTAACCTAGTCAGTCTGTTAGATCTGTGTCTAACCTAGTCAGTCTGTGTCTAACCTAGTCAGTCTGTGTCTAACCTAGTCAGTCTGTTAGGTCCTGATAGGTGTCTAACCTAGTCGGTCTGTTAGGTCCTGATAGGTGTCTAACCTAGTCAGTCTGTTAGGTCCTGATAGGTGTCTAACCTAGTCGGTCTGTTAGGTCCTGATAGGTGTCTAACCTAGTCGGTCTGTTAGGTCCTGATAGGTGTCTAACCTAGTCAGTCTGTTAGGTCCTGATAGGTGTCTAACCTAGTCGGTCTGTTAGGTCCTGATAGGTGTCTAACCTAGTCGGTCTGTTAGGTCCTGATAGGTGTCTAACCTAGTCAGTCTGTTAGATCTGTGTCTAACCTAGTCAGTCTGTTAGGTCCTGATAGGTGTCTAACCTAGTCAGTCTGTTAGGTCCTGATAGGTGTCTAACCTAGTCAGTCTGTTAGGTCCTGATAGGTGTCTAACCTAGTCGGTCTGTTAGGTCCTGATAGGTGTCTAACCTAGTCAGTCTGCTCAGATTGACTCTGGTCTGAAAACGCTGATTCAACTTATTTCTCACGAGAAAATACTAATCTACCAGATTCACTTGAATCGACTTTACTAAAAAAAAGGACAGGAAGTGTAAATCCACTGGGGGAGAAAACGGATATTATCCTTCGTCTTAGAGACATTTTATTGGATAAAACAATACATTTAAATAAAACATTCACACGCCCACATTCCAGCTACCCAATCACAGCTACACACATAAATGGTCAGGTGTCTAAGAGACATTTTATTGGCTAAAATAAAACATTCATACTCCCACATTCCAGCTACCCAATCACAGCTACACACATAAATGGTCAGGGGTCTAAGAGACGTTTTATTGGCTAAAATAAATAAATATAATATATAACTAACAATAACAAAATCGGCACAACATCAGAAACAGCCGTGGTTCATACTGTAGGTGTGTGTTTTACTTCAGCAACACACACACACACACACACACACACACACACACACACACACACACACACACACACACACACACACACACACACACACACACACACACACACACACACACACACACACACACACACAACATACACAGAAACACACACACACATACACACACACACACACAACATACATATTTGAGGATAAAACAAGAACTATATTTGAGGATGAATGACATCTGCTAAATGTTAATATATGTATAAAAAGTAAAATTTACATTTACATTTAAGTCATTTAGCAGACGCTCTTATCCAGAGCGACATAAAATCTCTTCAACAACACAGTGAAAAAAGCAGTAGAGAGGATTTGACAAGTTGTTACATGGCTTCAATAAGTTTTGAAATCAAGATTGATAACAGGTTTGTTTATAAATTAGTGTCCTAGGGGTGAAAGGTCATAATAAAACACAACCCGGTGAGTCTTCATTTAGAGAGAGAAGGGGGGGAAAAAACGAGGTGAACACTTCATTCTTCAGGATGCGTGTTCGGGAACGAGTGTGTGTGTAACGTACGAGTGTGTGTGTGTGTAACGTACGAATGTGTGTGTGTGTAACGAACGACTGTGTGTGTGTGTGTAACGAACGAGTGTGTGTGTGTGTGTGTAACGTACGAGTGTGTGTGTGTGTGTGTAACGTACGAGTGTGTGTGTGTGTAACGTACGAGTGTGTGTGTGTGTAACGTACGAGTGTGTGTGTGTAACGTACGAGTGTGTGTGTGTGTGTGTGTAACGTACCAGTGTAAGCAGCAGCAAGTGTCCTTCAGACTAAAAAGACAGAGAGAAATCTCTTTACATGACCAGGGACAGTAAACAAATCACATCAAAATCAAAACCACCAATTAATATCATTACAACCAAGTCAGTCAACATAACTTTTTGAAAACATTTTTTTTTTTTTTTACACTTAGTTTCAATCCAACTCAACTGTTTTAAGAGAAAAGAGAGAGGAGAGAGAAGGAGAGAAGAAGGAGAGAAGGAGAGAAGAAGGAGAGAAGAAGGAGAGAAGAAGGAGAGAAGAAGGAGAGAAGAAGGAGAGAAGAAGGAGAGAAGAAGGAGAGAAGAGAAGGAGAGAAGAGGAGAGAAGAGAAGGAGAGAAGAGGAGAGAAGGAGAGAAGGGAAGGAGAGAAGGGAAGGAGAGAGAATATATAGTTTACCTTTGAAAGTTGGGCCAGTGATATAGATGAAGCATGATCATCAATCTGTTTGAGACAAAAATCAGATTACTGCTCCATCACACACACACACACACACACACACACACACACACACACACACACACACACACACACACACACACACACACACACACACACACACACACACACACACACACACACACACACACACACACAGTAGAGTAACACACGAGCTAGATATCTACTGTCAAAACCGTGTTGATGGTATTAAATAGTCAGTTATAAAACGCTGGAACAGACATTGCCATAATAAACATCAGCAGAGACAGGCCCTCAGTCTCTCCTGGTTACCTAGGAGACAGGCCCTCAGTCTCTCCTGGTTACCTAGGAGACAGGCCCTCAGTCTCTCCTGGTTACCTAGGAGACAGAGACAGGCCCTCAGTCTCTCCTGGTTACCTAGGAGACAGAGACAGGCCCTCAGTCTCTCCTGGTTACCTAGGAGACAGAGACAGGCCCTCAGTCTCTCCTGGTTACCTAGGAGACAGAGACAGGCCCTCAGTCTCTCCTGGTTACCTAGGAGACAGAGACAGGCCCTCAGTCTCTCCTGGTTACCTAGGAGACAGAGACAGGCCCTCAGTCTCTCCTGGTTACCTAGGAGACAGAGACAGGCCCTCAGTCTCTCCTGGTTACCTAGGAGACAGAGACAGGCCCTCAGTCTCTCCTGGTTACCTAGGAGACAGAGACAGGCCCTCAGTCTCTCCTGGTTACCTAGGAGACAGAGACAGGCCCTCAGTCTCTCCTGGTTACCTAGGAGACAGAGACAGGCCCTCAGTCTCTGGTAATGAGACATGAAAAGGACCATTCAAAATTAACAAGTCCCCAAACCACCTAATCATTTTTATTTATTTTTTACCTTCAGAACAAAATTAATGATTTACAAAAAAGGGACCAGTTCATTTCATAAAACATCCAAAAAGTCTTAGTGACATTAAAATTAGGTCTTTGTAAAAATATGTTTTTTAAAAGAGCACCCCCTCCGCCAGTTTCGCGGGCGTCTAATCCCCCCCCATCCGCCAGTTTCGCGGGCGTCTAATCCCCCTCCGCCCAGTTTCCGCGGGCGTCTAATCCCCATCCGCCAGTTTCGCGTCGGGCGTCTAACCCCCTCCGCCCAGTTTCGCGGGCGTCTAACCCCCCTCCGCCCAGTTTCGCGGGCGTCTAATCCCCCTCCGCCAGTTTCGCGGGGCGTCTAATCCCCCCTCCGCCAGTTTCGCGGGCGTCTTGTGATTCTTCTAGAAGGCAGAAGTCGTAGTTTAATACAGAAGGACAATTTATGTTCAACAGAACTTTAAAAAAAATAAGATGATTAAGATGATTTATTGGCTGATTAAGATCAGCCAATAAATGTATTTATTTATTTAACATCCTGTGTGACTTGCTTCTTGTATAGGCGTTAGCAACATGCTAACATCCGGTGTGACTTGCTTCTTGTATAGGCGTTAGCAACATGCTAACATCCTGTGTGACTTGCTTTATGAGAGGTGTGTGTGTGGGGGTTATTAGTTTTACTTTTAAAATGCTAGGCATGATAGGTATGGTACAATCCTGTTCCTCTGGTTGCGTCATCCTGAGGCATCCCGTCTGCCTGGAGGGACAACACGGTTGCCTCAGTTTCGGTCCGACGTCAATTTCAAGAACTTTGAAAGTTTCTTCAAGTGCAGTCACAAAAAACATCAAGGGCTATGATGAAACTGTCTCTCATGAGGACCGACACAGGAAAGGAAGACCCAGAGTTACCTCTGCTGTAGAGGATAAATTCACTCGAGTTTCCAGACTCAGATTGCAGCCCAAATCAATACTTCACAGAGTTCAAGTAACAGACACATCTCAACATCAACTGTTCAGAGGAGACGACGTGAAATCAGGCCTTCATGGTCAAATTGCTGCAAAGAAACCACTACTAAAAGGACACCAAGAAGAAGAAGAGACTTGCTTGGGCCAAGAAACACGAGCAATGGAGATTAGACCGGTAGGAATCTGTCCTTCGGTCTGATGAGTCCAAATGTGAGATTTTTGGTTCCAACAGTGTCTTTGTGAGACGTAGAGTAGGTGAACGGATGATCTCTGTGTATTTCCCACCGTGAAGCATGGAGGAGGAGGTGTGTGATTCCCACCGTGAAGCATGGAGGAGGAGGTGTGATGGTGCTTTGCTGGTGACACTGTCAGTGATTTATTTAGAATTCAAGTCAAACATAACCAGCATGGTTACCACAACATTCTGAAGTGATACGCCATCCCATCTGGTTTGGGCTTAGTGGGACTATCATTTGTTTTTCAACAGGACATTGACCCGATACAACTCCAGGCTGTTTAAGGGCTATTTGACCAAGAAGGAGAGCGATGGAGCGCTGCATCAGATGACCAGGTCTCCACTAATACCCCACCTCAACCCAATTGAGATGGTTTGGGATGAGTTGGACCGCAGAGTGAAGGAAAAGCAGCCAACAAGTGCTCAGCATACATAGCCCATTGTTCCACCCAATGGTGGAACAAACTCCCTCACGACGCCAGGACAGCGGAGTCAATCACCACCTTCCGGAGACACCTGAAACCCCACCTCTTTAAGGAATACCTAGGATAGGATAAGTAATCCTTCTCACCCCCCTTTAAGATTTAGATGCACTATTGTAAAGTGACTGTTCCACTGGATGTCATAAGGTGAATGCACCAATTTGTAAGTCGCTCTGGATAAGAGCGTCTGCTAAATGACTTAAATGTAAATAGCCCACCCAACTACCTCATCCCCATATTGTTATTTATTTTGCACCCCAGTATCTCTACTTGCACATGAATCTCCTGCACATCTATCACTCCAGTGTTTAATTGCTATATGGTAATTATTTATCCTCCATGGCCTATTAATTGCCTTACCTCCCTAATCTTACTACATTTCCACACACTGGACATAGATTGTTCTATTGTGTTATTGACGTTTGTTTATGTGTAACTCTGTTGTTGTTGTTGTTGTTTTGTGTCAAACTACTTTGCTTTATTTTTGGCCAGGTCGCAGTTGTAAATGAGAACTTGTTCTCAACTAGCCTACCTGGTTAGATAAAGGTAAAAATAAAAAAATAAAAAAATATGTGGGAACTCCTTCAAGACTGTTGGAAAAGTATTCCAGGTGACTACCCCATGAAGCTGGTTGAGAGAATGCCAAGTGTGTGCAAAAGCTGTCAGCAAGAAGCCAAAAAACTTTGAAGAATCTAAAATCTATTTATTTTTTTGGTTACTACATGATTCCATATGGGATAAATGTAAATGTAATAGTTTTAATGTCTGTTTAATTCCATATGTGTTGCTAGTTTTAATGTCTTCACTATTATTCTACAATGTAGAAAATAAAAACCCTTGACTGAGTAGGTGTGGCCTGGTGTTTTTGACTGGTACTGTAGTTTAAAAAACAGGACAACACTAGAATGGTATGACAAGACATTTCAGACACGTGTAGTGTGTGTGTGTGTGTGTGTGTGTGTGTGTGTGTGTGTGTGTGTGTGTGTGTGTGTGTGTGTGTGTGTGTGTGTGTGTGTGTGTGTGTGTATTCGTCACATACTCCTTTAGAGGATCCGATGGAAAAGTGACTGTGTTCTGAAGAACGATCTCCTTTGGAGGATCCGACGGGGAGGTTCTGAACGGGGAAGTGATTCGGTTCTGAAAAACGCTCACTGGAACACAGAGAGAGACAGAGGACAGAGAGAGAGAGAGGACAGAGAGAGAGAGAGGACAGAGAGAGAGAGAGGACAGAGAGAGAGAGAGGGGACAGAGAGAGAGAGAGAGAGAGGACAGAGAGAGAGAGAGGACAGAGAGAGAGAGAGGACAGAGAGAGAGAGAGGACAGAGAGAGAGAGAGAGAGGACAGAGAGAGAGAGAGAGAGGACAGAGAGAGAGAGAGAGAGAGAGGACAGAGAGAGAGAGAGAGGGGACAGAGAGAGAGAGAGGACAGAGAGAGAGAGAGGACAGAGAGAGAGAGAGGACAGACAGAGAGAGAGAGGACAGAGAGAGAGAGAGAGGACAGAGAGAGAGAGAGGACAGACAGAGAGAGAGAGGACAGAGAGAGGACAGAGAGAGAGGACAGAGAGAGAGGACACAGAGAGAGGACACAGAGAGAGGACACAGAGAGAGGACACAGAGAGAGGACACAGAGAGAGGACACAGAGAGAGAGAGAGAGAGAGAGAGAGTTAAATTCATGTTTGTCATTCAGACGCTCTTCTCCAGACAGACACACGTCCAAGTTTAAAATAGTCTAGAAAATTCCAGAAACCGACACATCTGAAACTGTCGTGTGTCTGTTACCCCCCAGACCAGACCTGTCGTGTGTCTGTTACCCCCCAGACCAGACCTGTCGTGTGTCTGTTACCCCCCAGACCAGACCTGTCGTGTGTCTGTTACCCCCCAGACCAGACCTGTCGTGTGTCTGTTACCCCCCAGACCAGACCTGTCGTGTGTCTGTTACCCCCAGACCAGACCTGTCGTGTGTCTGTTACCCCCAGACCAGACCTGTTGTGTGTCTGTTACCCCCAGACCAGACCTGTTGTGTGTCTGTTACCCCCAGACCAGACCTGTTGTGTGTCTGTTACCCCCAGACCAGACCTGTCGTGTGTCTGTTACCCCCAGACCAGACCTGTTGTGTGTCTGTTACCCCCAGACCAGACCTGTTGTGTGTCTGTTACCCCCAGACCAGACCTGTTGTGTGTCTGTTACCCCCAGACCAGACCCGTTGTGTGTCTGTTACCCCCAGACCAGACCTGTTGTGTGTCTGTTACCCCCAGACCAGACCTGTTGTGTGTCTGTTACCCCCAGACCAGACCTGTTGTGTGTCTGTTACCCCCAGACCAGACCTGTTGTGTGTCTGTTACCCCCCAGACCAGACCTGTTGTGTGTCTGTTACCCCCCAGACCAGACCTGTTGTGTGTCCACAGAGTTGTAATCTAAGGCAGAGTAATAATATACAGCCCCACACCCCCAGCAGCCCCCCCCGCAGCACCACACTCCCAGCTGCACCCCCCCAGCAGCATCACACCCACTGCAGCAGCACCCCCCCCCAGCAGCACCCCCAGCAGCACCCCCTGCAGCACCACACCCCCAGCAGCACCACACCCCCAGCAGCACCACACCCCCAGCAGCACCACACCCCCAGCAGCACCACACCCCCAGCAGCACCACTCCCCCAGCAGCACCACTCCCCAGACAGCACCACTCCCCTGCAGCACCACACCCCCTGCAGCACCACACCCCTGCAGCACCACACCCCCTGCAGCACCACACCCCTGCAGCACCACACCCCTGCAGCACCACACCCCCTGCAGCACCACACCCCCAGCAGCACCACTCCCCCAGCAGCACCACTCCCCAGCAGCACCACTCCCCCAGCAGCACCACTCCCCCTGCAGCACCACACCCCCTGCAGCACCACACCCCCTGCAGCACCACACCCCCTGCAGCACCACACCCCTGCAGCACCACACCCCCTGCAGCACCACACCCCCTGCAGCACCACACCCCCTGCAGCACCACACCCCCCAGCAGCACCACTCCCCCAGCAGCACCACTCCCCCAGCAGCACCACACCCCCAGCAGCACCACACCCCAGCAGCACCACACCCCCAGCAGCACCACACCCCCAGCAGCACCACACCCCCCTACAGCACCACACCCCTACAGCACCACACCCCCTACAGCACCACACCCCCTGCAGCACCACTCCCCAGCAGCACCACTCCCCCAGCAGCACCACTCCCCCAGCAGCACCACTCCCCAGCAGCACCACTCCCCCAGCAGCACCACTCCCCCAGCAGCACCACTCCCCCTGCAGCACCACACCCCTGCAGCACCACACCCCTGCAGCACCACACCCCCTGCAGCACCACACCCCCTACAGCACCACACCCCTGCAGCACCACACCCCCACCACTCCCCCTACAGCACCCCCAGCAGCAGGTGACAGAGAGCAGAGCTGCGGTCCAACGTCCCTTATTTGAATATCTTAACTGACAACAGTTCTCAGTCACACAAACAATCCAGAGCTCCTCACTTAAAATCTAGATAAATGATCCGGGGCCCACTGCTTCCCACATCAGGAAGAAACTGATCCGGGGCCCACTGCTTCCCACATCAGGAAGAAACTGATCCGGGGCCCACTGCTTCCCACATCAGGAAGAAACTGATCTGGGGCCCACTGCTTCCCACATCAGGAAGAAACTGATCTGGGGCCCACTGCTTCCAACATCAGGAAGAAACTGATCTGGGGCCCACTGCTTCCAACATCAGGAAGAAACTGATCTGGGGCCCACTGCTTCCAATATCAGGAAGAAACTGATCTGGGGCTCACTGCTTCCAACATCAGGAAGAAACTGATCTGGGGCCCACTGCTTCTCACATCAGGAAGAAACTAAATGATCCCAGGGCCCACTGCTTCCAACATCAGGAAGAAACTAATCTGGGGCCCACTGCTTCCCACATCAGGAAGAAACTACTGATCTGGGGCCCACTGCTTCCCACATCAGGAAGAAACTAAATGATCCCAGGGCCCACTGCTTCCAACATCAGGAAGAAACTAAATGATCCCAGGGCCCACTGCTTCCAACATCAGGAAGAAACTGATCTGGGGCCCACTGCTTCCAACATCACTTGATGCCACATCAGGAAGTGCCATTCAAATGTCACAATAACGACTCATATACTTTGACAAATATACAGATATGATTATACATTTTTAAAATGAACTGTTTTAAGTGAGAAATAGGCATTGGTCTGAAGCACCCCCCCCCCCCCCCAAAAAAAAGCTAATCAGTTCACGAGCTCCACAACGCCTACTTCACCCATAATCCACCAGGGTTTTCCAGCACACAGCGTTGACCTACTACAGTAGCGGTTGTTGGGTCTATTGTACATCAAACCAATGTGTATGCAGGTCGCCTAGAATTCAAAAACATTCTCAAAAAAAGCCCAATTCCTACTCTTCAGGGGAATAATGGACTTTACAGTGTCCTGCTATTACAATGTATATACAGGGCATTCAGAAAGTATTCAGACCCCTTGACTTCTACATTTTTGTTACGTTACAGCCTTATTCTAAAATGGATTAAATCTATACACAATACCCCATAATGACATCCCAATACCCCATAATGACATCCCAACACCCCATAATGACATCCCAATACCCCATAATGACATCCCAATACCCCATAATGACATCCCAACACCCCATAATGACATCCCAATACCCCATAATGACATCCCAATACCCCATAATGACATCCCAATACCCCATAATGACATCCCAATACCCCATAATGACATCCCAATACCCCATAATGACATCCCAACACCCCATAATGACATCCCAATACCCCATAATGACATCCCAACACCCCATAATGACATCCCAACACCCCATAATGACATCCCAATACCCCCATAATGACATCCCAACACCCCATAATGACATCCCAATACCCCATAATGCCATCCCAACACCCCATAATGCCATCCCAACACCCCATAATGACATCCCAACACCCCATAATGACATCCCAATACCCCATAATGACATCCCAATACCCCATAATGACATCCCAATACCCCATAATGACATCCCAACACCCCATAATGCCATCCCAATACCCCATAATGCCATCCCAACACCCCATAATGCCATCCCAACACCCCATAATGACATCCCAACACCCCATAATGACATCCCAACACCCCATAATGACATCCCAACACCCCATAATGACATCCCAATACCCCATAATGCCATCCCAACACCCCATAATGACATCCCAACACCCCATAATGACATCACAATACCCCACAATGACATCACAATACCCCATGATGACATCCCAACACCCCATAATGACATCACAATACCCCACAATGACATCCCAACACCCCATAATGACATCACAATACCCCACAATGACAAGGCAAAAACAGGTTTTAGACATTTTGGCAAAAGTATTAAAATTAAAATACTGAAATATGATTTACATCATAAGTATTCAGACCCTTTACTCAGTACTTTGATGAAGCTACAAGCTTGGCACACCTGTATGTGGGGAGTTTCTCCCATTCTTCTCTGCAGATCCTCTCAAGCTCTGTCAGGTTGGATGGGGAGTGTTGCTGCACAGCTATTTTCAGGTCTGTCCAGAGATGTTCGATCGGGTTCAAAGTCTGGGCTCTGGCTGGGTCACTCAAGGACATTCAGAGACTTGTTCCAAAGCCACTCCTGCGTTGTCTTGGCTGTGTGCTTAGGGGTCGTTGTCCTGTTGGAAGGGGAACCTTCGCCCCAGTCTGAGGTCCTGAGCGCTCTGGAGCATGTTGTCATCAAGGATCTCTGTACTTTGCTCCGTTCATCTTTCCCTCGATCCTGACTAGTCTCTCAGTCCTTGCTGCTGAAAATCATCCCCACAGCATGATTCTGCCACCACCATGCTTCACCGTAGGGATGGTGCCAGGTTTCCTCCAGACATGACGCTTGGCATTCAGGCCAAAAAGTTCAATCTTGGTTTCATCAGACCAGATAATCTTGTTTCTCATGGTCTGTCCTTTAGGTGCCTTTTGCCAAACTCCAAGCGGGCTGTCATGTGCCTTTTACTGAAGAGTGGCTTCTGTCTGGCCACTACTATAAAGGCCTGATTGGTGGAGTGCTGTTGAAATAGTTGTCCTTCTGGAAGGTTCTCCCATCTCCACAGAGGAACTCTGGAGCTCTGTCAGAGTGACCATCAGGTTCTTGCTCACCTCCTGACCAAGGCCCTTCTCCACCGATTGCTCAGTTTGGCCGGGCGGCCAGCTCTAGGAAGAGTCTTGGTGGTTCTAAACTTCCTCTGTTTCAGAATGATGGAGGCCATTGTGTTCTTGGAGACCTTTAATGCTACAGAAAGGTTTTGCTACCCTTCCCCAGGATTGAGATAAGGCAAAGATCTGTCTCGGAGCTCTACGGACAATTCCTGCGACCTCGTGGCTTTGTTTTTGCTCTGACATGAACTGTCAACTGTGGGACCTTATATAGACAGGTGTGTGTCTTCCCAAATCATGTCCAATTAATTGCATTTACCACAGGTGGACTCCAATCAAGTTGCAGAAACATCTCAGGGATGATCAATGGAAACAGGAAGCACCTGAGCTCAATTTCAAGTCTCATAGCAACGGGTCTGAATAATTATGTAAATACTATTTTTAATATATTTGCAAATATTTTTAAATACCCGTTTTCGCTTTGACATTATAGGGTAGATTGATGAAGGAAAATATATTTAATACATTTTAGAGCAGGGCTGAAAAGTAAAACAAAATGTGGAAAAAATGGGTTTGAAAAATATTTAACCTTTAAATTTAACTAGGCAAGTCAGTTCAGAAACAAATTCTTATTTACAATGAAGGCCTACCCCGGGCCAAACCCGGACGACGCCGGGCCAATTGTGCGCCGCCCTGTGGGACTCCCAATCAATGCTGGATGGGATACAGCCTGGAATCAGGTGTCAGGAAAATAACCTCACACTCAACGTCAACAAAACTAAGGAGATGATTGTGGACTTCAGGAAACAGCAGAGGGAACACCCCCCTATACACATCGATGGAACAGTAGTGGAGAGGGTAGTAAGTTAAGTTCCTCGGCGTACACATCACAGACAAACTGAATTGGTCCACTCACACTGACAGCGTCGTGAAGAAGGCGCAGCAGCGCCTCTTCAACCTCAGGAGGCTGAAGAAATTTGGCTTGTCACCAAAAGCACTCGCAAACTTCTACAGATGCACAATCGAGAGCATCCTGGCGGGCTGTATCACCGCCTGGTACGGCAACTGCTCCGCCCACAACCGTAAGGCTCTCCAGAGGGTAGTGAGGTCTGCACAACGCATCACCGGGGGCAAACTACCTGCCCTCCAGGACACCTACACCACCCGATGTCACAGGAAGGCCTTAAAGATCATCAAGGACATCAACCACCCGAACCACTGCCTGTTCACCCTGCTATCATCCAGAAGGCGAGGTCAGTACAGGTGCATCAAAGCTGGGACCAAGAGACTGAAAAACAGCTTCTATCTCAAGGCCATCAGACTGTTAACCAGCCACCACTAACATTGAGTGGCTGCTGCCAACACACTGACTCAACTCCAGCCACTTTAATAATGGGAATTGATGGGAATTGATGTAAAATATATCACTGGCCACTTTAAACAATGCTACCTAATATAATGTTACAGGGAGTCCTCGATGCACTGTGTATATATGTACTCACATGTTATACATCTTACTTGGTGACTACAGGCTGGGTTAAGGCCAGGTGACTACAGGCCAGGTGACTACAGGCTGGGTTAAGGCCAGGTGACTACAGGCTGGGTTAAGGCCAGGTGACTACAGGCCAGGTGACTACAGGCTGGGTTAAGGCCAGGTGACTACAGGCTGGCCAGGTTAAGGCCAGGTGACTACAGGCTGGGTTAAGGCCAGGTGACTACAGGCTGGGTTAAGGCCAGGTGACTACAGGCTGGGTTAAGGCCAGGTGACTACAGGCTGGGTTAAGGCCAGGGCTACAGGTTGACTACAGGCTGGGTTAAGGCCAGGTGACTACAGGCCAGGTGACTACAGGCTGGGTTAAGGCCAGGTGACTACAGGCCAGGTGACTACAGGCTGGGTTAAGGCCAGGTGACTACAGGCTGGAGTTAAGGCCAGGTGACTACAGGCCAGGTGACTACAGGCTGGGTTAAGGCCAGGTGACTACAGGCTGGGTTAAGGCCAGGTGACTACAGGCTGGGTTAAGGCCAGGTGACTACAGGCTGGGTTAAGGCCAGGTGACTACAGGCTGGGTTAAGGCCAGGTGACTACAGGCTGGGTTAAGGCCAGGTGACTACAGGCTGGGTTAAGGCCAGGTGACTACAGGCTGAGTTAAGGCCAGGTGACTACAGGCTGGGTTAAGGCCAGGTGACTACAGGCTGGGTTAAGGCCAGGTGACTACAGGCCGGGTGACTACAGGCCAGGTGACTACAGGCCGGGTGACTACAGGCCAGGTGACTACAGGCTGGGTTAAGGCCAGGTGATTACAGGTCAGGTGACTACAGGCTGGGTTAAGACCAGGTGACTACAGGCCAGGTGACTACAGGCTGGGTTAAGGCCAGTTGACTACAGGCCAGGTGACTACAGGCCAGGTGACTACAGGCTGGGTTAAGGCCAGGTGACTACAGGCTGGGTTAAGGCCAGGTGCCTACAGGCTGGGTTAAGGCCAGGCCAGGCTGTTAAGGCCAGGTGACTACAGGCTGGGTTAAGGCCAGGTAACTACAGGCTGGAGTTAAGGCCAGGTGACTACAGGCTGGGTTAAGGCCAGGTGACTACAGGCTGGGTTAAGGCCAGGTGACTACAGGCCGGGTGACTACAGGCCAGGTGACTACAGGCTGGGTTAAGGCCAGGTGATTACAGGCCAGGTGACTACAGGCTGGGTTAAGACCAGGTGACTACAGGCCAGGTGACTACAGGCTGGGTTAAGACCAGGTGACTACAGGCCAGGTGACTACAGGCTGGGTTAAGGCCAGGTGACTACAGGCTGGGTTAAGGCCAGGTGCCTACAGGCCAGGTGACTACAGGCTGGGTTAAGGCCAGGTGACTACAGGCCAGGTGCCTACAGGCTGGGTTAAGGCCAGGTGACTACAGGCTGGGTTAAGGCCAGGAGACTACAGGCCAGGTGACTACAGGCTGGGTTAAGGCCAGGTGACTACAGGCCAGGTGACTACAGGCTGGGTTAAGGCCAGTTGACTACAGGGCAGGTGACTACAGGCTGGGTTAAGGCCAGGTGACTACAGGCTAGGTTAAGGCCAGGTGACTACAGGCTGGGTTAAGGCCAGTTGACTACAGGCCAGGTGACTACAGGCCGGGTTAAGGCCAGGTGACTACAGGCCAGGTGACTACAGGCCAGGTGACTACAGGCCGGGTTAAGGCCAGGTGACTACAGGCCAGGTGACTACAGGCTGGGTTAAGGCCAGGTGACTACAGGCTGGGTTAAGGCCAGGTGACTACAGGCTAGGTTAAGGCCAGGTAACTACAGGCCAGGTTAAGGCCAGATAACTACAGGCCAGGTTAAGGCCAGGTAACTACAGGCCGGGTTAAGGCCAGGTAACTACAGGCCTGGTGTTAAGGCCAGGTGTTACAGGCCAGGTGACTACAGGCTGGGTTAAGGCCAGGTGACTACAGGCTGGGTTAAGGCCAGGTGACTACAGGCTGGGTTAAGGCCAGGTGACTACAGGCTGGGTTAAGGCCAGGTGACTACAGGCTGGGTTAAGGCCAGGTGACTACAGGCTGGGTTAAGGCCAGGTGACTACAGGCTGGGTTAAGGCCAGGTGACTACAGGCTGGGTTAAGGCCAGGTGACTACAGGCTGGGTTAAGGCCAGGTGACTACAGGCTGGGTTAAGGCCAGGTGACTACAGGCTGGGTTAAGGCCAGGTAACTACAGGCTGGGTTAAGGCCAGGTAACTACACTGTGTATATATGTACTCACATGTTATACATCTTGCTTGAAGCCTTGACTCCTCCGATGGGTATTCTTCTGATGATGACAGAGGAGTTCTTAGATATCAGGGCCTCGTCGTCTTTGTATTCTACAGATCAGAGACGAGGGAATTACTGGTCTGTCTGTTGGTAGTCCCCCGGGCGCCATCCCAGATATCTAGTCCCCAGGGCGCCATCCCATATATCTAGTCCCCCGGGCGCCATCCCATATATCTAGTCCCCCTGGCGCCATCCCATATATCTAGTCCCCCGGGCGCCATCCCAGATATCTAGTCCCCCGGGCGCCATCCCAGATATCTAGTCCCCCGGGCGCCATCCCAGATATCTAGTCCCCCGGGCGCCATCCCAGATATCTAGTCCCCCGGGCGCCATCCCATATCTCTATTCCCCTGGGCGCCATCCCAGATATCTAGTCCCCCGGGCGCCATCCCAGATATCTAGTCCCCGGGCGCCATCCCAGATATCTAGTCCCCGGGCGCCATCCCAGATATCTAGTCCCCGGGCGCCATCCCAGATATCTAGTCCCCGGGCGCCATCCCAGATATCTAGTTCCCCGGGCGCCATCCCATATATCTAGTCCCCCGGGCGCCATCCCAGATATCTAGTTCCCCGGGCGCCATCCCAGATATCTAGTTCCCCGGGCGCCATCCCAGATATCTAGTTCCCCGGGCGCCATCCTATATATCTAGTCCCCCGGGCGCCATCCCAGATATCTAGTCCCCGGGCGCCATCCCAGCCCATATCTAGTCCCCGGGCGCCATCCCAGATATCTAGTCCCCGGGCGCCATCCCAGATATCTAGTCCCCGGGCGCCATCCCATATATCTAGTTCCCCGGGCGCCATCCCAGATATCTAGTCCCCGGGCGCCATCCCAGATATCTAGTCCCCCGGGCGCCATCCTATATATCTAGTCCCTGGCGCCATCCCAGATATCTAGTTCCCCGGGCGCCATCCCAGATATCTAGTTCCCCGGGCGCCATCCTATATATCTAGTCCCCGGGCGCCATCCAGATATCTAGTCCCCCGGGCGCCATCCCAGATATCTAGTTCCCCGGGCGCCGCCATCCCAGATATCTAGTTTCCCGGGCGCCATCCCTGATATCTACCCCCCCCCCAAGAGCAAGCAGTTCACAGTAGAAGGAAGAAACCTTAAGAGGAACCAGACTCCCTGACTAGGCCTAACCCCACCATGCCAGCACACAAGCCAACCACCTGGGCTGACATAAGAGGTTTTGTGGATGATGGAACCTTACAGGTAGGATAAATAAAATTAAAATAAATGCATATAACATTTCCCTGTAAGGAAACGGCTCAAACCCATTGACCCTCTTCTCTATTCAAGCCCTGTCAAAAACAAATATATATATATATGACACTATCCCTGTGGTTGACACTAGTTTATTGATCCCTGTGGTTGACACTAGTTTATTGATCCCTGTGGTTGACACTAGTTTATTGGTGCTTATTGATCCCTGTGGTTGACACTAGTTTATTGGTGTTTATTGATCCCTGTGGTTGACACTAGTTTATTGATCCCTGTGGTTGACACTAGTTTATTGATCCCTGTGGTTGACACTAGTTTATTGATCCCTGTGGTTGACACTAGTTTATTGATCCCTGTGGTTGACACTAGTTTATTGATCCCTGTGGTTGACACTAGTTTATTGGTGCTTATTGATCCCTGTGGTTGACACTAGTTTATTGGTGTTTATTGATCCCTGTGGTTGACACTAGTTTATTGATCCCTGTGGTTGACACTAGTTTATTGATCCCTGTGGTTGACACTAGTTTATTGGTGTTTATTGATCCCTGTGGTTGACACTAGTTTATTGGTGTTTATTGATCCCTGTGGTTGACACTAGTTTATTGATCCCTGTGGTTGACACTAGTTTATTGGTGTTTATTGATCCCTGTGGTTGACACTAGTTTATTGATCCCTGTGGTTGACACTAGTTTATTGATCCCTGTGGTTGACACTAGTCTATTGGTGTTTATTGATCCCTGTGGTTGACACTAGTTTATTGATCCCTGTGGTTGACACTAGTTTATTGATCCCTGTGGTTGACACTAGTTTATTGATCCCTGTGGTTGACACTAGTTTATTGATCCCTGTGGTTGACACTAGTTTATTGGTGTTTATTGATCCCTGTGGTTGACACTAGTTTATTGGTGTTTATTGATCCCTGTGGTTGACACTAGTTTATTGATCCCTGTGGTTGACACTAGTTTATTGGTGTTTATTGATCCCTGTGGTTGACACTAGTTTATTGATCCCTGTGGTTGACACTAGTTTATTGATCCCTGTGGTTGACACTAGTCTATTGGTGTTTATTGATCCCTGTGGTTGACACTAGTTTATTGATCCCTGTGGTTGACACTAGTTTATTGATCCCTGTGGTTGACACTAGTTTATTGATCCCTGTGGTTGACACTAGTTTATTGATCCCTGTGGTTGACACTAGTTTATTGATCCCTGTGGTTGACACTAGTTTATTGATCCCTGTGGTTGACACTAGTTTATTGATCCCTGTGGTTGACACTAGTTTATTGATCCCTGTGGTTGACACTAGTCTATTGGTGTTTATTGATCCCTGTGGTTGACACTAGTTTATTGATCCCCGTGGTTGACACTAGTTTATTGGTGTTTATTGATCCCTGTGGTTGACACTAGTCTATTGGTGTTTATTGATCCCTGTGGTTGACACTAGTTTATTGATCCCTGTGGTTGACACTAGTTTATTGGTGTTTATTGATCCCTGTGGTTGACACTAGTTTATTGGTGTTTATTGATCCCTGTGGTTGACACTAGTTTATTGATCCCTGTGGTTGACACTAGTTTATTGGTGTTTATTGATCCCTGTGGTTGACACTAGTTTATTGATCCCTGTGGTTGACACTAGTCTATTGGTGTTTATTGATCCCTGTGGTTGACACTAGTTTATTGATCCCTGTGGTTGACACTAGTTTATTGATCCCTGTGGTTGACACTAGTTTATTGATCCCTGTGGTTGACACTAGTTTATTGATCCCTGTGGTTGACACTAGTTTATTGATCCCTGTGGTTGACACTAGTTTATTGATCCCTGTGGTTGACACTAGTTTATTGATCCCTGTGGTTGACACTAGTTTATTGATCCCTGTGGTTGACACTAGTTTATTGATCCCTGTGGTTGACACTAGTTTATTGATCCCTGTGGTTGACACTAGTCTATTGGTGTTTATTGATCCCTGTGGTTGACACTAGTTTATTGATCCCTGTGGTTGACACTAGTTTATTGGTGTTTATTGATCCCCGTGGTTGACACTAGTCTATTGGTGTTTATTGATCCCTGTGGTTGACACTAGTCTATTGGTGTTTATTGATCCCTGTGGTTGACACTAGTTTATTGATCCCTGTGGTTGACACTAGTTTATTGATCCCTGTGGTTGACACTAGTTTATTGGTGTTTATTGATCCCTGTGGTTGACACTAGTTTATTGATCCCTGTGGTTGACACTAGTTTATTGGTGTTTATTGATCCCTGTGGTTGACACTAGTTTATTGATCCCTGTGGTTGACACTAGTTTATTGATCCCTGTGGTTGACACTAGTTTATTGGTGTATATTGATCCCTGTGGTTGACACTAGTTTATTGATCCCTGTGGTTGACACTAGTTTATTGATCCCTGTGGTTGACACTAGTTTATTGATCCCTGTGGTTGACACTAGTTTATTGATCCCTGTGGTTGACACTAGTTTATTGATCCCTGTGGTTGACACTAGTTTATTGATCCCTGTGGTTGACACTAGTTTATTGATCCCTGTGGTTGACACTAGTTTATTGATCCCTGTGGTTGACACTAGTTTATTGATCCCTGTGGTTGACACTAGTTTATTGATCCCTGTGGTTGACACTAGTTTATTGATCCCTGTGGTTGACACTAGTTTATTGATCCCTGTGGTTGACACTAGTTTATTGATCCCTGTGGTTGACACTAGTTTATTGATCCCTGTGGTTGACACTAGTTTATTGGTGCTTATTGATCCCTGTGGTTGACACTAGTCTATTGGTGTTTATTGATCCCTGTGGTTGACACTAGTTTATTGATCCCTGTGGTTGACACTAGTTTATTGATCCCTGTGGTTGACACTAGTTTATTGGTGTTTATTGATCCCTGTGGTTGACACTAGTTTATTGGTGTTTATTGATCCCTGTGGTTGACACTAGTTTATTGGTGTTTATTGATCCCTGTGGTTGACACTAGTTTATTGATCCCTGTGGTTGACACTAGTTTATTGATCCCTGTGGTTGACACTAGTTTATTGGTGTTTATTGATCCCTGTGGTTGACACTAGTCTATTGGTGTTTATTGATCCCTGTGGTTGACACTAGTTTATTGATCCCTGTGGTTGACACTAGTTTATTGATCCCTGTGGTTGACACTAGTTTATTGATCCCTGTGGTTGACACTAGTCTATTGGTGTTTATTGATCCCTGTGGTTGACACTAGTTTATTGATCCCTGTGGTTGACACTAGTTTATTGGTGTTTATTGATCCCCGTGGTTGACACTAGTCTATTGGTGTTTATTGATCCCTGTGGTTGACACTAGTCTATTGGTGTTTATTGATCCCCGTGGTTGACACTAGTCTATTGGTGTTTATTGATCCCTGTGGTTGACACTAGTTTATTGATCCCTGTGGTTGACACTAGTTTATTGATCCCTGTGGTTGACACTAGTTTATTGATCCCTGTGGTTGACACTAGTTTATTGATCCCTGTGGTTGACACTAGTTTATTGGTGTTTATTGATCCCTGTGGTTGACACTAGTTTATTGATCCCTGTGGTTGACACTAGTTTATTGGTGTTTATTGATCCCTGTGGTTGACACTAGTTTATTGATCCCTGTGGTTGACACTAGTTTATTGATCCCTGTGGTTGACACTAGTTTATTGGTGTTTATTGATCCCTGTGGTTGACACTAGTTTATTGATCCCTGTGGTTGACACTAGTCTATTGGTGTTTATTGATCCCTGTGGTTGACACTAGTTTATTGATCCCTGTGGTTGACACTAGTTTATTGGTGTTTATTGATCCCTGTGGTTGACACTAGTTTATTGATCCCTGTGGTTGACACTAGTTTATTGGTGTTTATTGATCCCTGTGGTTGACACTAGTTTATTGATCCCTGTGTTGACACTAGTTTATTGATCCCTGTGGTTGACACTAGTTTATTGATCCCTGTGGTTGACACTAGTTTATTGATCCCTGTGGTTGACACTAGTTTATTGGTGTTTATTGATCCCTGTGGTTGACACTAGTTTATTGGTGTTTATTGATCCCTGTGGTTGACACTAGTTTATTGATCCCTGTGGTTGACACTAGTTTATTGATCCCTGTGGTTGACACTAGTTTATTGGTGTTTATTGATCCCTGTGGTTGACACTAGTTTATTGGTGTTTATTGATCCCTGTGGTTGACACTAGTTTATTGATCCCTGTGGTTGACACTAGTTTATTGATCCCTGTGGTTGACACTAGTTTATTGGTGTTTATTGATCCCTGTGGTTGACACTAGTTTATTGATCCCTGTGGTTGACACTAGTTTATTGATCCCTGTGGTTGACACTAGTTTATTGATCCCTGTGGTTGACACTAGTTTATTGATCCCTGTGGTTGACACTAGTTTATTGATCCCTGTGGTTGACACTAGTTTATTGATCCCTGTGGTTGACACTAGTTTATTGATCCCTGTGGTTGACACTAGTTTATTGATCCCTGTGGTTGACACTAGTTTATTGATCCCTGTGGTTGACACTAGTTTATTGATCCCTGTGGTTGACACTAGTTTATTGATCCCTGTGGTTGACACTAGTTTATTGATCCCTGTGGTTGACACTAGTTTATTGATCCCTGTGGTTGACACTAGTTTATTGATCCCTGTGGTTGACACTAGTTTATTGATCCCTGTGGTTGACACTAGTTTATTGGTGTTTATTGATCCCTGTGGTTGACACTAGTTTATTGGTGTTTATTGATCCCTGTGGTTGACACTAGTTTATTGGTGTTTATTGATCCCTGTGGTTGACACTAGTTTATTGATCCCTGTGGTTGACACTAGTTTATTGATCCCTGTGGTTGACACTAGTTTATTGATCCCTGTGGTTGACACTAGTTTATTGATCCCTGTGGTTGACACTAGTTTATTGATCCCTGTGGTTGACACTAGTTTATTGATCCCTGTGGTTGACACTAGTTTATTGATCCCTGTGGTTGACACTAGTTTATTGGTGTTTATTGATCCCTGTGGTTGACACTAGTTTATTGGTGTTTATTGGTCCCTGTGGTTGACACTAGTCTATTGGTGTTTATTGATCCCTGTGGTTGACACTAGTTTATTGATCCCTGTGGTTGACACTAGTTTATTGATCCCTGTGGTTGACACTAGTTTATTGATCCCTGTGGTTGACACTAGTTTATTGATCCCTGTGGTTGACACTAGTTTATTGATCCCTGTGGTTGACACTAGTTTAATGATCCCTGTGGTTGACACTAGTCTATTGGTGTTTATTGATCCCTGTGGTTGACACTAGTCTATTGGTGTTTATTGATCCCTGTGGTTGACACTAGTTTATTGATCCCTGTGGTTGACACTAGTTTATTGGTGTTTATTGATCCCTGTGGTTGACACTAGTTTATTGATCCCTGTGGTTGACACTAGTTTATTGATCCCTGTGGTTGACACTAGTTTATTGATCCCTGTGGTTGACACTAGTTTATTGATCCCTGTGGTTGACACTAGTTTATTGATCCCTGTGGTTGACACTAGTTTATTGATCCCTGTGGTTGACACTAGTTTATTGATCCCTGTGGTTGACACTAGTCTATTGGTGTTTATTGATCCCTGTGGTTGACACTAGTTTATTGATCCCCGTGGTTGACACTAGTTTATTGGTGTTTATTGATCCCTGTGGTTGACACTAGTCTATTGGTGTTTATTGATCCCTGTGGTTGACACTAGTTTATTGATCCCTGTGGTTGACACTAGTTTATTGGTGTTTATTGATCCCTGTGGTTGACACTAGTTTATTGGTGTTTATTGATCCCTGTGGTTGACACTAGTTTATTGATCCCTGTGGTTGACACTAGTTTATTGGTGTTTATTGATCCCTGTGGTTGACACTAGTTTATTGATCCCTGTGGTTGACACTAGTCTATTGGTGTTTATTGATCCCTGTGGTTGACACTAGTTTATTGATCCCTGTGGTTGACACTAGTTTATTGATCCCTGTGGTTGACACTAGTTTATTGATCCCTGTGGTTGACACTAGTTTATTGATCCCTGTGGTTGACACTAGTTTATTGATCCCTGTGGTTGACACTAGTTTATTGATCCCTGTGGTTGACACTAGTTTATTGATCCCTGTGGTTGACACTAGTTTATTGATCCCTGTGGTTGACACTAGTTTATTGATCCCTGTGGTTGACACTAGTCTATTGGTGTTTATTGATCCCTGTGGTTGACACTAGTTTATTGATCCCTGTGGTTGACACTAGTTTATTGGTGTTTATTGATCCCCGTGGTTGACACTAGTCTATTGGTGTTTATTGATCCCTGTGGTTGACACTAGTCTATTGGTGTTTATTGATCCCTGTGGTTGACACTAGTTTATTGATCCCTGTGGTTGACACTAGTTTATTGATCCCTGTGGTTGACACTAGTTTATTGGTGTTTATTGATCCCTGTGGTTGACACTCAGTTTATTGATCCCTGTGGTTGACACTAGTTTATTGGTGTTTATTGATCCCTGTGGTTGACACTAGTTTATTGATCCCTGTGGTTGACACTAGTTTATTGATCCCTGTGGTTGACACTAGTTTATTGGTGTATATTGATCCCTGTGGTTGACACTAGTTTATTGATCCCTGTGGTTGACACTAGTTTATTGATCCCTGTGGTTGACACTAGTTTATTGATCCCTGTGGTTGACACTAGTTTATTGATCCCTGTGGTTGACACTAGTTTATTGATCCCTGTGGTTGACACTAGTTTATTGGTGCTTATTGATCCCTGTGGTTGACACTAGTTTATTGGTGTTTATTGATCCCTGTGGTTGACACTAGTTTATTGATCCCTGTGGTTGACACTAGTTTATTGATCCCTGTGGTTGACACTAGTTTATTGATCCCTGTGGTTGACACTAGTTTATTGATCCCTGTGGTTGACACTAGTTTATTGATCCCTGTGGTTGACACTAGTTTATTGATCCCTGTGGTTGACACTAGTTTATTGGTGCTTATTGATCCCTGTGGTTGACACTAGTCTATTGGTGTTTATTGATCCCTGTGGTTGACACTAGTTTATTGATCCCTGTGGTTGACACTAGTTTATTGATCCCTGTGGTTGACACTAGTTTATTGGTGTTTATTGATCCCTGTGGTTGACACTAGTTTATTGGTGTTTATTGATCCCTGTGGTTGACACTAGTTTATTGGTGTTTATTGATCCCTGTGGTTGACACTAGTTTATTGATCCCTGTGGTTGACACTAGTTTATTGGTGTTTATTGATCCCTGTGGTTGACACTAGTCTATTGGTGTTTATTGATCCCTGTGGTTGACACTAGTTTATTGATCCCTGTGGTTGACACTAGTTTATTGATCCCTGTGGTTGACACTAGTTTATTGATCCCTGTGGTTGACACTAGTCTATTGGTGTTTATTGATCCCTGTGGTTGACACTAGTTTATTGATCCCTGTGGTTGACACTAGTTTATTGGTGTTTATTGATCCCCGTGGTTGACACTAGTCTATTGGTGTTTATTGATCCCTGTGGTTGACACTAGTCTATTGGTGTTTATTGATCCCCGTGGTTGACACTAGTCTATTGGTGTTTATTGATCCCTGTGGTTGACACTAGTTTATTGATCCCTGTGGTTGACACTAGTTTATTGATCCCTGTGGTTGACACTAGTTTATTGATCCCTGTGGTTGACACTAGTTTATTGATCCCTGTGGTTGACACTAGTTTATTGGTGTTTATTGATCCCTGTGGTTGACACTAGTTTATTGATCCCTGTGGTTGACACTAGTTTATTGGTGTTTATTGATCCCTGTGGTTGACACTAGTTTATTGATCCCTGTGGTTGACACTAGTTTATTGGTGTTTATTGATCCCTGTGGTTGACACTAGTTTATTGATCCCTGTGGTTGACACTAGTCTATTGGTGTTTATTGATCCCTGTGGTTGACACTAGTTTATTGATCCCTGTGGTTGACACTAGTTTATTGGTGTTTATTGATCCCTGTGGTTGACACTAGTTTATTGATCCCCGTGGTTGACACTAGTTTATTGGTGTTTATTGATCCCTGTGGTTGACACTAGTTTATTGATCCCTGTGGTTGACACTAGTTTATTGGTGTTTATTGATCCCTGTGGTTGACACTAGTTTATTGATCCCTGTGGTTGACACTAGTTTATTGATCCCTGTGGTTGACACTAGTTTATTGATCCCTGTGGTTGACACTAGTTTATTGATCCCTGTGGTTGACACTAGTTTATTGGTGTTTATTGATCCCTGTGGTTGACACTAGTTTATTGGTGTTTATTGATCCCTGTGGTTGACACTAGTTTATTGATCCCTGTGGTTGACACTAGTTTATTGATCCCTGTGGTTGACACTAGTTTATTGGTGTTTATTGATCCCTGTGGTTGACACTAGTTTATTGGTGTTTATTGATCCTGTGGTTGACACTAGTTTATTGATCCCTGTGGTTGACACTAGTTTATTGATCCCTGTGGTTGACACTAGTTTATTGGTGTTTATTGATCCCTGTGGTTGACACTAGTTTATTGGTGTTTATTGATCCCTGTGGTTGACACTAGTTTATTGATCCCTGTGGTTGACACTAGTTTATTGATCCCTGTGGTTGACACTAGTTTATTGATCCCTGTGGTTGACACTAGTTTATTGATCCCTGTGGTTGACACTAGTTTATTGATCCCTGTGGTTGACACTAGTTTATTGATCCCTGTGGTTGACACTAGTTTATTGATCCCTGTGGTTGACACTAGTTTATTGATCCCTGTGGTTGACACTAGTTTATTGATCCCTGTGGTTGACACTAGTTTATTGATCCCTGTGGTTGACACTAGTTTATTGATCCCTGTGGTTGACACTAGTTTATTGATCCCTGTGGTTGACACTAGTTTATTGATCCCTGTGGTTGACACTAGTTTATTGGTGTTTATTGATCCCTGTGGTTGACACTAGTTTAGTTTATTGGTGTTTATTGATCCCTGTGGTTGACACTAGTTTATTGATCCCTGTGGTTGACACTAGTTTATTGATCCCTGTGGTTGACACTAGTTTATTGATCCCTGTGGTTGACACTAGTTTATTGATCCCTGTGGTTGACACTAGTTTATTGATCCCTGTGGTTGACACTAGTTTATTGATCCCTGTGGTTGACTAGTTTATTGATCCCTGTGGTTGACACTAGTTTATTGGTGTTTATTGATCCCTGTGGTTGACACTAGTTTATTGGTGTTTATTGGTCCCTGTGGTTGACACTAGTCTATTGGTGTTTATTGATCCCTGTGGTTGACACTAGTTTATTGATCCCTGTGGTTGACACTAGTTTATTGATCCCTGTGGTTGACACTAGTTTATTGATCCCTGTGGTTGACACTAGTTTATTGATCCCTGTGGTTGACACTAGTTTATTGATCCCTGTGGTTGACACTAGTTTATTGATCCCTGTGGTTGACACTAGTTTATTGATCCCTGTGGTTGACACTAGTTTAATGATCCCTGTGGTTGACACTAGTCTATTGGTGTTTATTGATCCCTGTGGTTGACACTAGTCTATTGGTGTTTATTGATCCCTGTGGTTGACACTAGTTTATTGATCCCTGTGGTTGACACTAGTTTATTGGTGTTTATTGATCCCTGTGGTTGACACTAGTTTATTGATCCCTGTGGTTGACACTAGTTTATTGATCCCTGTGGTTGACACTAGTTTATTGATCCCTGTGGTTGACACTAGTTTATTGGTGTTTATTGATCCCTGTGGTTGACACTAGTTTATTGATCCCTGTGGTTGACACTAGTTTATTGATCCCTGTGGTTGACACTAGTTTATTGATCCCTGTGGTTGACACTAGTTTATTGATCCCTGTGGTTGACACTAGTTTATTGATCCCTGTGGTTGACACTAGTTTATTGGTGTTTATTGATCCCTGTGGTTGACACTAGTTTATTGGTGTTTATTGATCCCTGTGGTTGACACTAGTTTATTGGTGTTTATTGGTCCCTGTGGTTGACACTAGTCTATTGGTGTTTATTGATCCCTGTGGTTGACACTAGTTTATTGGTGTTTATTGATCCCTGTGGTTGACACTAGTTTATTGATCCCTGTGGTTGACACTAGTTTATTGATCCCTGTGGTTGACACTAGTTTATTGATCCCTGTGGTTGACACTAGTTTAATGATCCCTGTGGTTGACACTAGTCTATTGGTGTTTATTGATCCCTGTGGTTGACACTAGTCTATTGGTGTTTATTGATCCCTGTGGTTGACACTAGTTTATTGATCCCTGTGGTTGACACTAGTCTATTGGTGTTTATTGATCCCTGTGGTTGACACTAGTTTATTGGTGTTTATTGATCCCTGTGGTTGACACTAGTTTATTGATCCCTGTGGTTGACACTAGTTTATTGATCCCTGTGGTTGACACTAGTTTATTGATCCCTGTGGTTGACACTAGTTTAATGATCCCTGTGGTTGACACTAGTCTATTGGTGTTTATTGATCCCTGTGGTTGACACTAGTCTATTGGTGTTTATTGATCCCTGTGGTTGACACTAGTTTATTGATCCCTGTGGTTGACACTAGTTTATTGGTGTTTATTGATCCCTGTGGTTGACACTAGTTTATTGATCCCTGTGGTTGTGGTTGACACACTAGTTTATTGGTCCCTGTGGTTGACACTAGTTTATTGATCCCTGTGGTTGACACTAGTTTATTGATCCCTGTGGTTGACACTAGTTTATTGATCCCTGTTGACACTAGTTTATTGATCCCTGTGGTTGACACTAGTTTATTGATCCCTGTGGTTGACACTAGTTTATTGATCCCTGTGGTTGACACTAGTTTATTGATCCCTGTGGTTGACACTAGTTTATTGATCCCTGTGGTTGACACTAGTTTATTGATCCCTGTGGTTGACACTAGTTTATTGATCCCTGTGGTTGACACTAGTTTATTGATCCCTGTGGTTGACACTAGTTTATTGGTGTTTATTGATCCCTGTGGTTGACACTAGTTTATTGGTGTTTATTGATCCCTGTGGTTGACACTAGTTTATTGGTGCTTATTGATCCCTGTGGTTGACACTAGTTTATTGATCCCTGTGGTTGACACTAGTTTATTGATCCCTGTGGTTGACACTAGTTTATTGATCCCTGTGGTTGACACTAGTTTATTGATCCCTGTGGTTGACACTAGTTTATTGATCCCTGTGGTTGACACTAGTTTATTGATCCCTGTGGTTGACACTAGTTTATTGATCCCTGTGGTTGACACTAGTTTATTGATCCCTGTGGTTGACACTAGTTTATTGATCCCTGTGGTTGACACTAGTTTATTGATCCCTGTGGTTGACACTAGTTTATTGATCCCTGTGGTTGACACTAGTTTATTGATCCCTGTGGTTGACACTAGTTTATTGGTGCTTATTGATCCCTGTGGTTGACACTAGTTTATTGATCCCTGTGGTTGACACTAGTTTATTGATCCCTGTGGTTGACACTAGTTTATTGATCCCTGTGGTTGACACTAGTTTATTGATCCCTGTGGTTGACACTAGTTTATTGATCCCTGTGGTTGACACTAGTTTATTGATCCCTGTGGTTGACACTAGTTTATTGATCCCTGTGGTTGACACTAGTTTATTGATCCCTGTGGTTGACACTAGTTTATTGATCCCTGTGGTTGACACTAGTTTATTGATCCCTGTGGTTGACACTAGTTTATTGGTGCTTATTGATCCCTGTGGTTGACACTAGTTTATTGATCCCTGTGGTTGACACTAGTTTATTGATCCCTGTGGTTGACACTAGTTTATTGATCCCTGTGGTTGACACTAGTTTATTGATCCCTGTGGTTGACACTAGTTTATTGATCCCTGTGGTTGACACTAGTTTATTGATCCCTGTGGTTGACACTAGTTTATTGATCCCTGTGGTTGACACTAGTTTATTGATCCCTGTGGTTGACACTAGTTTATTGGTGTTTATTGATCCCTGTGGTTGACACTAGTTTATTGGTGTTTATTGATCCCTGTGGTTGACACTAGTTTATTGATCCCTGTGGTTGACACTAGTTTATTGGTGTTTATTGATCCCTGTGGTTGACACTAGTTTATTGATCCCTGTGGTTGACACTAGTTTATTGGTGTTTATTGATCCCTGTGGTTGACACTAGTTTATTGATCCCTGTGGTTGACACTAGTTTATTGATCCCTGTGGTTGACACTAGTTTATTGATCCCTGTGGTTGACACTAGTTTATTGATCCCTGTGGTTGACACTAGTTTATTGATCCCTGTGGTTGACACTAGTTTATTGATCCCTGTGGTTGACACTAGTTTATTGGTGTTTATTGATCCCTGTGGTTGACACTAGTTTATTGATCCCTGTGGTTGACACTAGTTTAGTTTATTGATCCCTGTGGTTGACACTAGTTTATTGATCCCTGTGGTTGACACTAGTTTATTGGTGTTTATTGATCCCTGTGGTTGACACTAGTTTATTGATCCCTGTGGTTGACACTAGTTTATTGATCCCTGTGGTTGACACTAGTTTATTGATCCCTGTGGTTGACACTAGTTTATTGATCCCTGTGTTGACACTAGTTTATTGATCCCTGTGGTTGACACTAGTTTATTGATCCCTGTGGTTGACACTAGTTTATTGATCCCTGTGGTTGACACTAGTTTATTGATCCCTGTGGTTGACACTAGTTTATTGATCCCTGTGGTTGACACTAGTTTATTGATCCCTGTGGTTGACACTAGTTTATTGATCCCTGTGGTTGACACTAGTTTATTGATCCCTGTGGTTGACACTAGTTTATTGATCCCTGTGGTTGACACTAGTTTATTGGTGTTTTGATCCCTGTGGTTGACACTAGTTTATTGGTGTTTATTGATCCCTGTGGTTGACACTAGTTTATTGATCCCTGTGGTTGACACTAGTTTATTGATCCCTGTGGTTGACACTAGTTTATTGATCCCTGTGGTTGACACTAGTTTATTGGTGTTTATTGATCCCTGTGGTTGACACTAGTTTATTGGTGTTTATTGATCCCTGTGGTTGACACTAGTTTATTGATCCCTGTGGTTGACACTAGTTTATTGATCCCTGTGGTTGACACTAGTTTATTGGTGTTTATTGATCCCTGTGGTTGACACTAGTTTATTGATCCCTGTGGTTGACACTAGTTTATTGGTGTTTATTGATCCCTGTGGTTGACACTAGTTTATTGATCCTGTGGTTGACACTAGTTTATTGATCCCTGTGGTTGACACTAGTTTATTGGTGTTTATTGATCCCTGTGGTTGACACTAGTTTATTGATCCCTGTGGTTGACACTAGTTTATTGATCCCTGTGGTTGACACTAGTTTATTGATCCCTGTGGTTGACACTAGTTTATTGATCCCTGTGGTTGACACTAGTTTATTGATCCCTGTGGTTGACACTAGTTTATTGATCCCTGTGGTTGACACTAGTTTATTGATCCCTGTGGTTGACACTAGTTTATTGATCCCTGTGGTTGACACTAGTTTATTGATCCCTGTGATTGACACTAGTTTATTGATCCCTGTGGTTGACACTAGTTTATTGGTGTTTATTGATCCCTGTGGTTGACACTAGTTTATTGATCCCTGTGGTTGACACTAGTTTATTGGTGTTTATTGATCCCTGTGGTTGACACTAGTTTATTGATCCCTGTGGTTGACACTAGTTTATTGATCCCTGTGGTTGACACTAGTTTATTGATCCCTGTGGTTGACACTAGTTTGATCCCTGTGGTTGACACTAGTTTATTGGTGTTTATTGATCCCTGTGGTTGACACTAGTTTATTGGTGTTTATTGATCCCTGTGGTTGACACTAGTCTATTGGTGCTTATTGATCCCCTGACACTAGGTTGACACCAGGCCTCACCTTATTTAATTTCATCAGCAAACAGCCCCACTTGTTATGTGCTGCTTACTAGTTAGCTAAGTTTAAAAATCTACCTAGCTGTCATCCGAGGTTGAAGCAGTAACCTGGTTAGTTAGAAAGTAGCTAGTTAGCAGCAACGGGACACGTGTGTTTTGTCTGATAAAGTGATGGTAGATCAGGACTATATAGGTGATACGGAAAGACAAAATATTCAACACGAAGAACTCAATAACATCACATTATACATTACATAAAAGGTTTTAAAAATGTCAGATTGGCTTTCCGTCAGTGGACTAATTTGTTGTCGGCAGCTTTGACATCCCAAGTGATTTAACTTAGTTAAGATAAATAAAAATGTCCTTTAAAAAAATAAAATTTAATAAAAACACACAGATAAAACTACTTTCTTACCTTCTTTAGTTTGTGCGTTGGTGATTTGTAGGCCGCAGTCGACAGCTTTGAGTCTCTCTCGACCCATAATCTGTCTTTTCAGGTCGGCCAGAGTGATGTTCAGGCCGTCGAAAGTCACCGTGTCGTAGTTGAGTTTCGAGGAGAATTTATAATGGACACAAGACATGGTGGAAACGGGGAAAAAGGGGGACCGAAACTAAACTGAGATCACATGTAGAGGAAACTCAAATTTACAACAAAGCTGTCCAAAATGACAAGAGCAAGTTCAAATGGAAGTGGCTGAGTTTTTTTTTTAAATGTAACTAAATGTTAATATCTAAACACGTCGGAAAGGGGAAGAACAAAACAAAAAAACATGCTGATTGTGAGTCAAATGGACTGAAATAATGACTTTGTTTGTTGGTTTAGAGGTTTGTACCGTAGAAACTGGCCCAAAGCAACACACCGCATATCAGAAACATGGTGGAAGAAAAAAAAGCAATTTGACCAGATATACTTCAAAATACATAAAATTAAAGATCAACAAAGTGTCCGAGAGCCAAAAAGGTAGGAAACTAAAGAACTTAGTAAACAATAAAACAAAAAAACGTTACATGCGTCCTTTACTGTCCAAAAAACCCAAACAAAATGCGATCAACTTAAAGAGAGAATCAAAGAGTTTGAAAATAAACAAAAAAAAAAACAGCAGCAAACACGACGGTATGTAAAATAGCTAATTTATTCCCCTGTTTAAAAAGGGGGGTAGCTAACTAGTTCATGTGAATTATGACAGAAAATAAAAGACAAGTCTGGCCTTCTCCTAAAAGCTAACAGTGTAGCTTTCTGATAGCTTATAGACAACCAAAAACCAAAACAAGCTACCTATAAACAGAGCCTGTCAACTCAAATTACATGAACCGGATACTACAACAACAAAAAACATTAATATTTCATAAACTATATGTATATATAGTCATTACATTCCATGCAAATATCTGAATAATGTTGTACTCCTTCCCATTTTGAAGTGTCGACTTCCACACAGAGACGAGAGGAGAGAGCTGTCATTTTGGCTCGGCGGCCTTTCTGCGCATGCGCAGAAAAAACCCAGGAAAGGCCACGTTCAAGAACATCAGTCGCTTTTGCGTCCTGCGCAGTCGACTGATGACGCAATCCAACACGTTACATTTACATTTAAGTCATTTAGCAGACGCTCTTATCCAGAGCGACTTACAAATTGGTGCATTCACCTTAGGTGTGTGACGGGATATATTGTATAAAAATACCTCTCTGTTTTTAGAATATTGGTTCAGAAATAATATCCTTTTGGTGAGCCAACTGGTAAATGCAGAGGGTCTTTTACTCAGTTATAAAGAATTCTTATCACTTTACAAGGTCCCTGTAACACCTAAAGATTTTGCAATTGTTTTAGATGCCATTCCCCTCAGGTGTTGCTATGTTATTCAGGAACATGTCAAGACCCTGTTGACCCTGTTGACTCATCAGTAGGAAAGACCTGACCCTCAGAGCCTACCTTCTATTGACCCTGTTGACTCATCAGTAGGAAAGACCTGACCCTCAGAGCCTACCTTCTGTTGACCCTGTTGACTCATCAGTAGGAAAGATTTGTTTCTCTTTTGGTCCATTCAACAACAGAGCGATACGAACCTTGTTTCAGCAGGATGTTGTATACCTTGTTGGAATGGATTTATTGATAATATCTGTTGGAAAAAAAGTTTGAATGTTGCCACACACATACCTACTTGTTAACAAAATTAAGGAAGTTTCCTTTAAAATTATTCATAAATATTGTCCTGCCAACCACAATATGAAGAAGTTTAAGGAAAACATCAACTCAAATTGCTCCTTTTGTAATGACCACCCAGAAACAGTTGTGCATCTTTTTTTTTGGGGGGGGGGGGTTGTATTCATGTAAAGAAAACTGTGCCAAGACATCAGTAGATTTATAATTGAACACATTTATGAAGATTTTACACTATTGTGGAGAGATGTACTTTTTGGATTCTTTACCTACAATAAGAAATAAGCTGAAACATTTTTAAATAATTAATTTCATTATTCTTTTGGCCAAATTTCATATATACAAAATGTAAATTTACAAAAAAAAAAAAAAAACACACATTTTCTTACCTTACAAAATGAAATGGAACTGTATTTTAAGGCAGTTAAATACTGTACTAACAAAAAAAAGCTGTTAGAATTGTAAGTATATGCATGTCCCTTAAGGTCCTTGTGTAATTGGAACGTGATATTGTTCCCGCCCCTAGCCCCGCCCCGAGACCCGCCCATATCCCCGCCCCCAGACCCGCCCCTAGATCGATTGTCCATTGTATATACTATATATATATATATATATACTTGTGTTCCTTCATGTACTCTCTGTATTGATTTTGTTGTTAATAAAAAATAAACAAAAAAAAGTGTGACAATATCTATTTTACCACTGAGAAGAATTTAGGTCCCAAGCTTCTGAGAAAATGTTGTGCTGTATCATTTTGGCCCGGTAGTATGAGACATTTGGGTAGATTTTGTGTAGCACAAGAGCGCTTGATTTTGCCAATTAACTCAACACAAGAATGTCTTGAACATAGAACTAAATATAATCGTGGCGATTGTAGAAGCCTGCCGTAAGAAACTACTCATTTTGCAGTCCCTTATATTTCATTTAAAACCAACATCTAAATTCACCAGTAGATGGCGGTCTAAAACCATTTATGATAAATGTTCAAAATGAGCCTTCAAATCAAATCAAATCAGATCAAATTTTATTTGTCACATACACATGGTTAGCAGATGTTAATGTGAGTGTAGCGAAATGCTTGTGCTTCTAGTTCCGACAATGCAGTGATAACCAACAAGTAATCTAACTAACAATTCCAAAACTACTGTCTTATACACAGTGTAAGGGGATAAGGAACATGTACATAAGGATATATGAATGAGTGATGGTACAGAGCAGCATACAGTAGATGGTATCGAGTACAGTATATACATATGAGATGAGTGTGTAGACAAAGTAAACAAAGTGGCATAGTTAAAGTGGCTAGTGATACATGTGTTACATAAGGATGCAGTCGATGATGTAGAGTACAGTATATACATATGCATATGAGATGAATAATGTAGGGTAAGTAACATTATATAAGGTAGCATTGTTTAAAGTGGCTAGTGATATATTTACATCATTTCCCATCAATTCCCATTATTAAAATGGCTGGAGTTGGGTCAGTGTCAATGACAGTGTGTTGGCAGCAGCCACTCAGTGTTAGTGGTGGCTGTTTAACAGTCTGATGGCCTTGAGATAGAAGCTGTTTTTCAGTCTCTCGGTCCCAGCTTTGATGCACCTGTACTGACCTCGCCTTCTGGATGATAGTGGGGTGAACAGGCAGTGGTTCGGGTGGTTGATGTCCTTGATGATCTTTATGGCCTTCCTGTAACAACGGGTGGTGTAGGTGTCCTGGAGGGCAGGTAGTTTGCCCCCGGTGATGCGTTGTGCAGTCCTCACTACCCTCTGGAGAGCCTTACGGTTGAGGGCGGAGCAGTTGCCGTACCAGGCGGTGATACAGCCCGCCAGGATGCTCTCGATTGTGCCTTATCCTTTGATATAACATCTATTATTTTGTCTTGTGGAATTATCTCTATCAGGTGGGCATATCTACAGTAAAACACCTGCGCAGCAAGCCCACATGTCTTACAATGGGCCTATTATAACCTTCGAATGATGCTTGCATAGGAGAGAAGTTATTATCCTCCTCCTCATTTATTATCCTCCTCATTTATTATCCTCATCATCCTCA
>NW_025747230.1:0-64213 GCF_021184085.1 Oncorhynchus gorbuscha
TTCCTTTCCATTAGTGGTTAGGTTTAATACCAATCCCTGCTGCCAACCTTCCCTCTGTTCCTTTTCCATTAGTGGTTAGGTTTAATACCAATCCCTGCTGCCAACCTTCCCTCTGTTCCTTTCCATTAGTGGTTAGGTTTAATACCAATCCCTGCTGCCAACCTTCCCTCTGTTCCTTTCTCCATTAGTGGTTAGGTTTAATACCAATCCCTGCTGCCAACCTTCCCTCTGTTCCTTTCCATTAGTGGTTAGGTTTAATACCAATCCCTGCTGCCAACCTTCCCTCTGTTCCTTTCCATTAGTGGTTAGGTTTAATACCAATCCCTGCTGCCAACCTTCCCTCTGTTCCTTTCCATTAGTGGTTAGGTTTAATACCAATCCCTGCTGCCAACCTTCCCTCTGTTCCTTTCCTATTAGTGGTTAGGTTTAATACCAATCCCTGCTGCCAACCTTCCCTCTGTTCCTTTCCATTAGTAGTTAGGTTTAATACCAATCCCTGCTGCCAACCTTCCCTCTGTTCCTTTCCATTAGTGGTTAGGTTTAATACCAATCCCTGCTGCCAACCTTCTCACTGTTCCTTTCCATTAGTGGTTAGGTTTAATACCAATCCCTGCTGCCAACCTTCCCACTGTTCCTTTCCATTAGTGGTTAGGTTTAATACCAATCCCTGCTGCCAACCTTCCCTCTGTTCCTTTCCATTAGTGGTTAGGTTTAATACCAATCCCTGCTGCCAACCTTCCCTCTGTTCCTCTCCATTAGTGGTTAGGTTTAATACCAATCCCTGCTGCCAACCTTCCCTCTGTTCCTTTCCATTAGTGGTTAGGATTAATACCAATCCCTGCTGCCAACCTTCCCTCTGTTCCTTTCCATTAGTGGTTAGGTTTAATACCAATCCCTGCTGCCAACCTTCCCTCTGTTCCTTTCCATTAGTGGTTAGGTTTAATACCAATCCCTGCTGCCAACCTTCCCTCTGTTCCTTTCCATTAGTGGTTAGGTTTAATATATCTGCCAACCTTCCCTCTGTTTCCTTTCCATTAGTGGTTATGGTTTAATACCAATCCCTGCTGCCAAGCCTTCCCTCTGTTCCTTTCATTAGTGGTTAGGTTTAATACCAATCCCTGCTGCCAACCTTCCCACTGTTCCTTTCCATTAGTGGATTTAGGGTTTAATACCAATCCCTGCTGCCAACCTTCCCTCTGTTCCTTTCCATTAGTGGTTAGGTTTAATACCAATCCTGCCAACCTTCCCTCTGTTCCTTTCCTTTCCATTAGTGGTTAGGTTTAATACCAATCCCTGCTGCCAACCTTCCCTCTGTTCCTTTCCTTTCCATTAGTGGTTGGGTTTAATACCAATCCCTGCTGCCAACCTTCCCTCTGTTCCTTTCTTTCCATTAGTGGTTAGGTTTAATACCATCCCTGCTGCCAACCTTCCTCTGTTCCTTTCATTGGGGTGGGCATCAATCCCTGCTGCCAACCTTCCCTCTGTTCCTTTCCATTAGTGGTTAGGTTTAATATCAATCCCTGCTAACCTTCCCTCTGTTCCTTTCCATTAGTGGTTAGGTTTAATACCAATCCTTGCTGCCAACCTTCCTCTTGTTCTTTCCTTTAGTGGTTAGGTTAATACCAATCCCTGCTGCCAACCTTCCTCTGTTCCTTTAGTTTAGTGGTTAGGTTTAATACCAATCCCTGCTGCCAACTTTCCCACTGTTCCATTAGTGGTTAGGTTTTAATACCAATCCCTGCTGCCAACCTTCCCTCTGTTCCTTTCCATTAGTGGTTGGTTTAATACCAATCCCCTGTAACCTTCCCTCTGTTCCTTTCCATTAGTGGTTAGGTTTAATACCAATCTCTGCTGCCAACCTTCCCTTGTTCCTTCCATTAGTGGTTGGTTTTATGCCAATCCCTGCTGCCAACCTTCCCTGTTCCTTTCCATTAGTGGTTAGGTTTAATGCAATCCCTGCTGTAACCTTCCCTCTGTTCCTTTCCATTAGTGGTTAGGTTTAATACCAATCCCCTGCTGCCAACCTTCCCTCTGTTCCTTTCCTTCCATTAGTGGTTAGGTTTAATACCAATCCCTGGCTGCCAACCTTCCTCTGTTCCTTTCCATTAGTGGTTAGGTTTAATACCAATCCCTGCTGCCAACCTTCCCTCTGTTCCTTTCCATTAGTGGTTAGGTTTAATACCAATCCCTGCTGCCAACCTTCCCTCTGTTCCTTTCCATTAGTGGTTAGGTTTAATACCAATCCCTGCTGCCAACCTTCCCACTGTTTTCCTTTCCATTAGTGGTTAGGTTTAATACCAATCCCTGCTGCCAACTTTCCCTCTGTTCCTTTCCTTTCCATTAGTGGTTAGGTTTAATACCAATCCTACTGCCAACCTTCCACTGTTCCTTTCCATTAGTGGTTAGGTTTAAACCAATCCCTGCTGCCAGCCTTCCCTCTGTTCCTTTCCATTAGTGGTTAGGATTAATACCAATCCCTGCTGCCAACCTTCCCTCTGTTCCTCTTTCCATTAGTGGTTAGGTTTAATGCCAATCCCTGCTATTAACCTTCCCTCTGTTCCTTTCCATTAGTGGTTAGGATTAATACCAATCCCTGCTGCCAACCTTTCCCTGTTCCTTTCCATTAGTGGTTAGGTTTACCACCAATCCCTGCTGCCAACCTTCCCTCTGTTCCTTTCCATTAGTGATTAGGTTTTAATACCAATCCCTGCTGCCAACCTTCCCTCTGTTCTTTCCATTAGTGGTTAGGTTTTAATACCCTGCTGCCAACCTTCCCTCTGTTCCTTTCCATTAGTGGTTAGGTTTAATACCAATCCCTGCTGCCAACCTTCCCACTGTTCCTTTCCATTAGTGGTTAGGTTTAATACCAATCCCTGCTGCCAACCTTCCACTGTTTCCTTTCCTTTCCATTAGTGGTTAGGTTTAATACCAATCCCTGCTGCCAACCTTCCCTCTGTTCCTTTCCTTTCCATTAGTGGTTAGGGTTTAATGCCAATCCTGCTGCCAACCTTCCCTCTGTTCCTTTCCTTTCCATTAGTGGTTAGGTTTAATACCAATCCCTGCTGCCAACCTTTCTGTTCCTTTCATTAGTGGTTGTTCCTTTCCTTTCCATTAGTGGTTAGGTTTAATACCAATCCCCCTGCCAACCTTCCCTCTGTTCCTTTCCTTTCCATTAGTGGTTTAGGTTTTAATACCAATCCCTGCTGCCAACCTTCCCTCTGTTCCTTTCCATTAGTGGTTAGGTTTAATACCAATCCCTGCTGCCAACCTTCCCTCTGTTCCTTTCCATTAGTGGTTAGGTTTAATACCAATCCCTGCTGCCAACCTTCCCTCTGTTCCTTTCCTTTCCATTAGTGGTTAGGTTTAATACCAATCCCTGCTGCCAACCTTCCCTCTGTTCCTTTCCATTAGTGGTTAGGTTTTAATACCAATCCCTGCTGCCAACCTTCCCTCTGTTCCTTTCCATTAGTGGTTAGGTTTAATACCAATCCCTGCTGCCAACCTTCCCTCTGTTCCTTTCCATTAGTGGTTAGGTTTAATACCAATCCCTGCTGCCAACCTTCCCACTGTTCCTTTCCATTAGTGGTTAGGTTTAATACCAATCCCTGCTGCCAACCTTCCCTCTGTTCCTTTCCATTAGTGGTTAGGTTTAATACCAATCCCTGCTGCCAACCTTCCCTCTGTTCCTTTCCATTAGTGGTTAGGTTTAATACCAATCCCTGCTGCCAACCTTCCCTCTGTTCCTTTCCATTAGTGGTTAGGTTTAATACCAATCCCTGCTGCCAACCTTCCCTCTGTTCCTTTCCATTAGTGGTTAGGTTTAATACCAATCCCTGCTGCCAACCTTCCCTCTGTTCCTTTCCATTAGTGGTTAGGTTTAATACCAATCCTGCTGCCAACCTTCCCTCTGTTCCTTTCCATTAGTGGTTAGGTTTAATACCAATCCCTGCTGCCAACCTTCCCTTTCCTAGGTTCCTGTTCCATTAGTGGTTAGGTTTAATACCAATCCCTGCTGCCAACCTTCCCTCTGTTCCTTTCCATTAGTGGTTAGGTTTAATACCAATCCCTGCTGCCAACCTGTTCCCATTAGTGGTTAGTTTAATGCCAATCCCTGCTGTTCTGCCAACCTTCCCTCTGTTCCTTTCCATTAGTGGTTAGGTTTAATACCAATCCCTGCTGCCAACCTTCCACTGTTCCTGTTCCTTTCCATTAGTGGTTAGGTTTAATACCAATCCCTGCTGCCAACCTTCCCTCTTTCCTTTCCATTAGTGGTTAGGTTTAATACCAACCAACCTTCCTCTGCTGCCATTAGTGGTTAGGTTTTAAACCTTCCCTCTGCCAACCTTCCCTCTTTCCTTTCCATTAGTGGTTAGGTTTAATACCAATCCCTGCTGCCAACCTTCCCTCTGTTCCTTTCCTTTCCATTAGTGGTTAGGTTTAATACCAATCCCTGCTGCCAACCTTCCCTCTGTTCCTTTCCATTAGTGGTTAGGTTTAATACCAATCCCTGCTGCCAACCTTCCCTCTGTTCCTTTCCATTAGTGGTTAGGTTTAATACCAATCCCTGCTGCCAACCTTCCCTCTGTTCCTTTCCATTAGTGGTTAGGTTTACCAATCCCTGCTGCCAACCTTCCTCTGCTGCCAACCTTGCCAACCTTCCCTCTGTTCCTTTCCTTTAGTGGTTAGGTTTAATACCAATCCCTGCTGCCAACCTTCCCTCTGTTCCTTTCCATTAGTGGTTAGGTTTAATACCAATCCCCTGCTGCCAACCTTCCCTCTGTTCCTTTCCATTAGTGGTTAGGTTTAATACCAATCCCTGCTGCCAACCTTCCCTCTGTTCCTTTCCATTAGTGGTTAGGTTTAATACCAATCCCTGCTGCCAACCTTCCCTCTGTTCCTTTCCATTAGTGGTTAGGTTTAATACCAATCCCTGCTGCCAACCTTCCCTCTGTTCCTTTCCATTAGTGGTTAGGTTTAATACCAATCCCTGCTGCCAACCTTCCCTCTGTTCCTTTCCTTTCCATTAGTGGTTAGGTTTAATACCAATCCCTGCTGCCAACCTTCCCTCTGTTCCTTTCCATTAGTGGTTAGGTTTAATACCAATCCCTGCTGCCAACCTTCCCTCTGTTCCCTTTCCATTAGTGGTTAGGTTTAATACCAATCCCTGCTGCCAACCTTCCCTCTGTTCCTTTCCATTAGTGGTTAGGTTTAATACCAATCCCTGCTGCCAACCTTCCCTCTGTTCCTTTCCATTAGTGGTTAGGTTTAATACCAATCCCTGCTGCCAACCTTCCCTCTGTTCCTTTCCATTAGTGGTTAGGTTTAATACCAATCCCTGCTGCCAACCTTCCCTCTGTTCCTTTCCATTAGTGGTTAGGTTTAATACCAATCCCTGCTGCCAACCTTCCCTCTGTTCCTTTCCATTAGTGGTTAGGTTTAATACCAATCCCTGCTGCCAACCTTCCCTCTGTTCCTTTCCATTAGTGGTTAGGTTTAATACCAATCCCTGCTGCCAACCTTCCCTCTGTTTCCTTTCCATTAGTGGTTAGGTTTAATACCAATCCCTGCTGCCAACCTTCCCTCTGTTCCTTTCCATTAGTGGTTAGGTTTAATACCAATCCCTGCTGCCAACCTTCCCTCTGTTCCTTTCCATTAGTGGTTAGGTTTAATACCAATCCCTGCTGCCAACCTTCCTCTGTTCCTTTCCATTAGTGGTTAGGTTTAATACCAATCCCTGCTGCCAACCTTCCCTCTGTTCCTTTCCATTAGTGGTTAGGTTTAATACCAATCCCTGCTGCCAACCTTCCCTCTGTTCCTTTCCATTAGTGGTTAGGTTTAATACCAATGCTGCCTGCTGTTCCTTTCCATTTCCCTCTGTTCCTTTCCTTTCCATTAGTGGTTAGGTTTAATACCAATCCCTGCTGCCAACCTTCCCTCTGTTCCTTTCCATTAGTGGTTAGGTTTAATACCAATCCCTGCTGCCAACCTTCCCTCTGTTCCTCTCCATTAGTGGGTTAGGTTTTAATACCAATCCCTGCTGCCAACCTTCCCTCTGTTCCTTTCCATTAGTGGTTAGGTTTAATACCAATCCCTGCTGCCAACCTTCCCTCTGTTCCTTTCCATTAGTGGTTAGGTTTAATACCAATCCCTGCTGCCAACCTTCCCTCTGTTCCCTTTCCTTTCCATTAGTGGTTAGGTTTAATACCAATCCCTGCTGCCAACCTTCCCTCTGTTCCTTTCCATTAGTGGTTAGGTTTAATACCAATCCCTGCTGCCAACCTTCCCTCTGTTCCTTTCCATTAGTGGTTAGGTTTAATACCAATCCCTGCTGCCAACCTTCCCTCTGTTCCTTTCCATTAGTGGTTAGGTTTAATACCAATCCCTGCTGCCAACCTTCCTCTGTTCCTTTCCATTAGTGGTTAGGTTTAATACCAATCCCTGCTGCCAACCTTCCAACCTTCCCCTCCCTGCTGCCAACCTTCCTGTTCCTTTCCATTAGTGGTTAGGTTTAATACCAATCCCTGCTGCCAACCTTCCCTCTGTTCCTTTCCATTAGTGGTTAGGTTTAATACCAATCCCTGCTGCCAACCTTCCCTCTGTTCCTTTCCATTAGTGGTTAGGTTTAATACCAATCCCTGCTGCCAACCTTCCCTCTGTTCCTTTCCATTAGTGGTTAGGTTTAATACCAATCCCTGCTGCCAACCTTCCCTCTGTTCCTTTCCATTAGTGGTTAGGTTTAATACCAATCCCTGCTGCCAACCTTCCCTCTGTTCCTTTCCATTAGTGGTTAGGTTTAATACCAATCCCTGCTGCCAACCTTCCCTCTGTTCCTTTCCATTAGTGGTTAGGTTTAATACCAATCCCTGCTGCCAACCTTCCCTCTGTTCCTTTCCATTAGTGGTTAGGTTTAATACCAATCCCTGCTGCCAACCTTCCCTCTGTTCCTTTCCATTAGTGGTTAGGTTTAATACCAATCCCTGCTGCCAACCTTCCCTCTGTTCCTTTCCATTAGTGGTTAGGTTTAATACCAATCCCTGCTGCCAACCTTCCCTCTGTTCCTTTCCATTAGTGGTTAGGTTTAATACCAATCCCTGCTGCCAACCTTCCCTCTGTTCCTTTCCATTAGTGGTTAGGTTTAATACCAATCCCTGCTGCCAACCTTCCCTCTGTTCCTTTCCATTAGTGGTTAGGTTTAATACCAATCCCTGCTGCCAACCTTCCCTCTGTTCCTTTCCATTAGTGGTTAGGTTTAATACCAATCCCTGCTGCCAACCTTCCCTCTGTTCCTTTCCATTAGTGGTTAGGTTTAATACCAATCCCTGCTGCCAACCTTCCCTCTGTTCCTTTCCATTAGTGGTTAGGTTTAATACCAATCCCTGCTGCCAACCTTCCCTCTGTTCCTTTCCATTAGTGGTTAGGTTTAATACCAATCCTGCTGCCAACCTTCCCTCTGTTCCTTTCCATTAGTGGTTAGGTTTAATACCAATCCCTGCTGCCAACCTTCCCTCTGTTCCTTTCCATTAGTGGTTAGGTTTAATACCAATCCCTGCTGCCAACCTTCCCACTGTTCCTTTCCATTAGTGGTTAGGTTTAATACCAATCCCTGCTGCCAACCTTCCCTCTGTTCCTTTCCATTAGTGGTTAGGTTTAATACCAATCCCTGCTGCCAACCTTCCCTCTGTTCCTTTCCATTAGTGGTTAGGTTTAATACCAATCCTGCTGCCAACCTTCCCTCTGTTCCTTTCCATTAGTGGTTAGGTTTAATACCAATCCCTGCTGCCAACCTTCCCACCCTCATTAGTGGTTAGGTTTAATCCTTGCTCCTTTCCATTAGTGGTTAGGTTTAATACCAATCCCTGCTGCCAACCTTCCTCTGTTCCTTTCCATTAGTGGTTAGGTTTAATACCAATCCCTGCTGCCAACCTTCCTCTGTTCCTTTCCATTAGTGGTTAGGTTTAATACCAATCCCTGCTGCCAACCTTCCCTCTGTTCCTTTCCTTTAGTGGTTGGGTTTAATACCAATCCCTGCTGCCAACCTTCCCTCTGTTCCTTTCCATTAGTGGTTAGGTTTAATACCAATCCCTGCTGCCAACCTTCCCTCTGTTCCTCTCCATTAGTAGTTAGGTTTTATACCAATCCCTGCTGCCAACCTTCCCTCTGTTCCTTTCCTTTAGTGGTTAGGTTTAATACCAATCCCTGCTGCCAACCTTTCCTCTGTTCCTTTCCATTAGTGGTTAGGTTTAATACCACCAATCCCTGCTGCCAACCTTCCCTCTGTTCCTTTCCATTAGTGGTTAGGTTTAATACCAATCCCTGCTGCCAACCTTCCCTCTGTTCCTTTCCATTAGTGGTTAGGTTTAATACCAACCAATCCCTGCTGCCAACCTTCCCTCTGTTCCTTTCCTTTAGTGGTTAGGTTTAATACCAATCCTGCTGCCAACCTTCCCACTGTTCCTTTCCATTAGTGGTTAGGTTTAATACCAATCCCTGCTGCCAACCTTCCCTGTTCCTTTCCATTAGTGGTTAGGTTTAATACCAATCCCTGCTGCCAACCTTCCCTCTGTTCCTTTCCATTAGTGGTTAGGTTTAATACCAATCCCTGCTGCCAACCTTCCTCTGTTCCTTTCCATTAGTGGTTAGGTTTAATACCAATCCCCTGCTGCCAACCTTCCCACTGTTCCTTTCCATTAGTGGTTAGTTTAATACCAATCCCTGCTGCCAACCTTCCACCTTCTGTTCCTTTCCATTAGTGGTTAGGTTTAATACCAATCCCTGCTGCCAACCTTCCCTCTGTTCCTTTCCATTAGTGGTTAGGTTTAATACCAATCCCTGCTGCCAACCTTCCCTCTGTTCCTTTCCATTAGTGGTTAGGTTTAATACCAATCCCTGCTGCCAACCTTCCCTCTGTTCCTTTCCATTAGTGGTTAGGTTTAATACCAATCCCTGCTGCCAACCTTCCCTCTGTTCCTTTCCATTAGTGGTTAGGTTTAATACCAATCCTGCTGCCAACCTTCCCTCTGTTCCTTTCCATTAGTGGTTAGGTTTAATACCAATCCCTGCTGCCAACCTTCCCTCTGTTCCTTTCCATTAGTGGTTAGGTTTAATACCAATCCTACTGCCAACCTTCCCTCTGTTCCTTTCCATTAGTGGTTAGGTTTAATACCAATCCCTGCTGCCAACCTTCCCTCTGTTCCTTTCCATTAGTGGTTAGGTTTAATACCAATCCCTGCTGCCAACCTTCCCTCTGTTCCTTTCCATTAGTGGTTAGGTTTAATACCAATCCCTGCTGCCAACCTTCCCTCTGTTTCCTTTCCATTAGTGGTTAGGTTTAATACCAATCCCTGCTGCCAACCTTCCCTCTGTTCCTTTCCATTAGTGGTTAGGTTTAATACCAATCCCTGCTGCCAACCTTCCCTCTGTTCCTTTCCATTAGTGGTTAGGTTTAATACCAATCCCTGCTGCCAACCTTCCCTCTGTTCCTTTCCATTAGTGGTTGCTACCAACCTTCCCTCTGTTCCTTTCCATTAGTGGTTAGGTTTAATACCAATCCCTGCTGCCAACCTTCCCTCTGTTCCTTTCCTTTCCATTAGTGGTTAGGTTTAATACCAATCCCTGCTGCCAACCTTCCCTCTGTTCCTTTCCATTAGTGGTTAGGTTTAATACCAATCCCTGCTGCCAACCTTCCCTCTGTTCCTTTCCTTTCCATTAGTGGTTAGGTTTAATACCAATCCCTGCTGCCAACCTTCCCTCTGTTCCTTTCCTTTCCATTAGTGGTTAGGTTTAATACCAATCCCTGCTGCCAACCTTCCCTCTGTTCCTTTCCATTAGTGGTTAGGTTTAATACCCTGCTGCCAACCTTCCCTCTGTTCCTTTCCTTTTGCCTGTTTCTCTGTTTCATTACTATCTGAATAAAGTGTCAAATAAACTTCAGGAAATTCGCTTTAAAGTAGTAACATTTTTCTGGAGAAGGACCCCCGTCTAGAGGTCAGGGGTCAATGACATTCATCAAGCAAATCTCAAGTGAGTTGCATTATTATGCAAACTTGGGCACAGTTTGTGGTGTAAAATAGGTATTGTGTCACACAGATCCGCTCCCTTGCACAACTAAAATTGTGCCATAGTCACTTCCTGTTTCTGTGGCAGGAAAATCACTTGAATAGTCACTTCATAGCAGCTTTGAGAAAAGCTAAGAAATGTTTTGCACCTTAAATATCTTGCGGCTTGAAAATGTCACCCATAATGTTGCCCCAGGATTCACAGTTCGATTTTACTGGGAGAAGAGTTTCACTACTCTGTCAGGAGTCATGTCGTCATGTTATGTAGCATTATATTGGATCTCTCCAATATGGTATCCATCCACTCGGCAGGATACAGTCCGAGTCAGAATTTCAGATGTGTCCTGTGTACTGGGTAGTGCTGTGGCTGAACCCCTTAACTTCTTTGGGCTAGGGGGCAGTATTTTGAAGTTTGGATGACAAAAGTGTCCAAAGTAAACTGCCCGTTACTCAGGCCCAGAAGCTAGGATATGCATATAAAATGTTTGTATGCTTTTGTAAGCGGGCGCTGTCCTCAGATAATCGCATGTTATGCTTTCGCAATAAAGCCTTTTTGAAATCTGACTGTATAAACACAGACGTATACCTGCAGCTATTCAATAGCTTGGAGCAGCTAACTAGCTAGCTATCTATCCTCTCCATCTGGGTGCTCTCCTGCCCCCCCCACTCGGTTTGGCTTGTGCCAAGCTCTCAGACAGTGTACCAACCTGGCCGATACGCGGTTTGGTCTACCATTATTGCGGCGCTGAGGGTTTATCTTAGTATTCCATGTGACTTGTCTGTCCACCGGAACCCGAAGGCTAAACCGACCCTGCAAGATCTGGAGACTAAGTTTAGCTCGTTTTCTGTTTACAGTTAAGACAGTAACTATCCTAGTGTCCCTTGGAAACTCACTTTTCAGCTACAGTATTATGGTCCGCCCCCAGGTGGTAAGGGTGGGTAACAACACATCCCCCACGCTGATCCTCAACACAGGGGCCCCTCAGGGATATGTGCTCAGTCCTCTCCTGTACTCCCCTGTTCAATCATGACTGCACGGCCAGAGACGACTCCAACACATCATTCAATTTGACGAGGTCAGAGACCTGGCAGTGTGGTGCCAGGACAACAACCTCTCCTCAACGTGATCAAGACAAAAGGGATGATTGTGGACTACAGGAAAAAGAGGACCGAGCACGCCGCCGTTCTCATCGATGGGGCTGCAGTGGAGCAGGTTGAGAGCTTAAAGTTCCTTGGTGTCCACATCACCAACAAACTAACATTGTCAAAGCACACCAAGACAATCATGAAGAGGGTACGACAAAACCTATTCAGCTACAGTATTACACTGCGGTCTAAAAGATTTGGCATGGGTCCTCAGATCCTCAAAAAAGGTTCTACAGCTGCATCATCAAGAGCATCCTGACTGGCTGCATCACTGCCTGGTATGGCAACTGTAGTGCGAACGACCCAGTACATCACTGGGGCCAAGTTTCCTGCCATCCAGGACCTCTATACCAGGCAGTGTCAGAGGAAGGCCCAATAAATTGTCCAAGATTCCAGCCACCCTAGTCATAGACTGTTCTCTCTCTGTCCACCAAGTCTAGGTCCAAGAGGCTTCTATACAGCTTCTACCCCCAAGTCGGAAGACTCCTGAACATCTAGACAAAAGTTTACCCAGATCATATGCTGCCCCCCCTGTTTACACCACTACTACTCTCTGTTGTCATCTATGCATAGTCACTTCAATAACTCTACCTACATATTACATTAATTACCTCGACTAACCGGTGCCCCCGCACATTGACTATGTATGCCGGTGCCCCCGCACATAGACTATCGGTGCCCCTGCCATTATCGCACACATAGACCCTGGTGCTGCACATTGACTATGTCGGTGCATGACTATAGCACATTGACTATGTATCGGTACCCCTGCACATTGACTATGTATCGGTGCCCCGCATTGACTATCGTTACTCCCCCACACATTGACTATGTATCGTTACCCCCACACATTGACTATGTATCGTTACCCCCACGCATTGACTATGTATCGTTACCCCCGCACATTGACCATGTACCGGTGCCCCCACATTGACCGTTACCCCCACACATTGACTATGTATCGTTACCCCACACATTGACCCTGTCGGTGACATTGACTATGTATCATTACCCCCACATTGACTATGTATCATTACCCCCACGACCCATCGGTGACTATGTATCGTTACCCCGCACATTGACTATGTATCGTTGACATTGACTATGCATGCGTTACCCCCTGTACATTGACTATGTAACGTTACCCCCCGCACATTGACTATGTATCGTTACCCCCACACATTGACTATGTATCGTTACCCCCACACATTGACCCTGTATCGGTGCCCCCACACATTGACTATGTATCATTACCCCCACACATTGACTATGTATCATTACCCCTGTACACATTGACTATGTATCGCTGACCCCGGTACATTGACTATGTATCGTTACCCCCTGTACATTGACTATGTATGTTACCCCCGTACATTGACTATGTATCGTTACCCCCTGTACATTGACTATGTATCATTACCCCCACACATTGACCCTGTATCGGTACCTGCACATTGACCCCGTTGTACATTGACTATGTATCGTTACCCCCTGTACATTGACTATGTATCGTTACCCCTGTACATTGACTATGTATCGTTACCCCTGTACATTGACTATGTAGTTACCCCTGTACATTGACTATGTATCGGTTACCCCTGTACATTGTGTATCCCCCTGTACATTGACTATGTATCGGTGCCCTGTACATTGACTATGTACCCCCCTGTACATTGACTATGTATCGGTGCCCCCTGTACATTGACTATGTATCGTTACCCCCTGTACATTGACTATGTATCGGTACCCCCTGTACATTGACATTATGTATCGGTGCCCCCTGTACATTGACTATGTATCGGTGCCCCCTGTACATTGACTATGTATCTGTGCCCCCTGTACATTGACTATGTATCGTTACCCCCCCCTGTACATTGACTATGTATCGTTACCCCCTGTACATTGACTATGTATCGTTGCCCCCTGTACATTGACTATGTATCGGTGCCCCCCTGAACATTGACATCGGTGCCCCCTGTACATTGACTATGTATGGTGCCCCCCTGTACATTGACTATGTATCGGTGCCCCCTGTACATTGACTATGTATCGGTGCCCCCTGTACATTGACTATGTATCGGTGCCCCTGTACATTGACTATGTATCGGTGCCCCCTGTACATTGACTATGTATCGGTGCCCCCTGTACATTGACTATGTATCGGTGCCCCCTGTACATTGACTATGTATCGGTGCCCCCTGTACATTGACTATGTATCGGTTCACCCCTGTACATTGACTATGTATCACTTGCATCCCCTGTACATTGACTGTTGGTTAGGCTCGTCAGTGCATTTCACTGTAAGTTCTACTACATGTATTCGGTGCCCCCTGTACATTGACTACCTGTTGTATCGGTGCCCCCTGTACATTGACCTGTTGTAGTATTTCGGTGTCCCCCTGTACATTGATTTCACTGTAAGGTCCCCCTGTTGTAGTCATTGCATTTCACGGTGTTCCCTGTACATTGACTATTGCATTTCACTGTAAGTTCTACTACCCTGTTGTATTCAGCTTTCACTGTAAGGTCTACTACACCTGTTGTATTCAGCATTTCACTGGTTCTACTACACCCCTACCTGTTCAGTAAGCATTTCACTGTAAGTTCTACTACACCTGTTGTATTCAGCATTTCACTGTAAGGTCTCACTGTAAGTTCTACTACACCTGTTGTATTCAGCATTTCACTGTAAGGTCTACTACACCTGTTGTTCAGCATTTCACTGTAAGGTCTACTACACCTTGTATTCAGCATTTCACTGTAAGGTCTACTACACCTGTTGTATTCAGCATTTCACTGTAAGGTCTACTACACCTGTTGTATTCAGCATTTCACTGTAAGTTCTAACACCTGTTGTATTCAGCATTTCACTGTAAGGTCTACTACACCTGTTGTATTCAGCATTTCACTGTAAGTTCTACTACACCTGTTGTATTCAGCTGTACTACAGGTCTACTACACCTGTTGTATTCAGCATTTCACTGTAAGTTCTACTACACCTGTTGTATTCAGCATTTCACTGTAAGGTCTACTACACCTGTTGTATTCAGCATTTCACAGTTCTACTACACCTGTTGTATTCAGCATTTCTGCAAGGTCTACACCTGTTGTATTCAGCATTTCACTGTAAGGTCTACTACACCTGTTGTATTCAGCATTTCACTGTAAGGTCTACTACACCTGTTGTATTCAGCATTTCACTGTAAGTCTACTACACCTGTTGTATTCAGCATTTCACTGTAAGGTCTACTACACCTGTTGTATTCAGCATTTCACTGTAAGGTCTACTACACCTGTTGTATTCAGCATTTCACTGTAAGGTCTACTACACCTGTTGTATTCAGCATTTCACTGTAAGTTCTACTACACCTGTTGTATTCAGCATTTCACTGTAAGTTCTACTACACCTGTTGTATTCAGCATTTCACTGTAAGGTCTACTACACCTGTTGTATTCAGCATTTCACTGTAAGGTCTACTACACCTGTTGTATTCAGCATTTCACTGTAAGTTCTACTACACCTGTTGTATTCAGCATTTCACTGTAAGTTCTACTACACCTGTTGTATTCAGCATTTCACTGTAAGTTCTACTCACTGTTGTATTCAGCATTTCAAGGTCTACTACACCTGTTGTATTCAGCATTTCACTGTAAGGTCTACTACACCTGTTGTATTCAGCATTTCACTGTAAGGTCTACTACACCTGTTGTATTCAGCATTTCACTGTAAGGTCTACTACACCTGTTGTATTCAGCATTTCACTGTTCTACTACACCTGTATTCAGCATTTCACTGTGTCTACTACACCTGTTGTATTCAACATTTCACTGTAAGGTCTACTACACCTGTTGTATTCAGCATTTCACTGTAAGGTCTACTACACCTGTTGTATTCAGCATTTCACTGTAATGTCTACTACATTTCACTGTAAGTCAGCATTTCACTAGGTCTACTACACCTGTTGTATTCAGCATTTCACTGTAAGGTCTACTACACCAGCATTTCACTGTAAGTTCTACTACACCTGTTGTATTCAGCATTTCACTGTAAGTTCTACTACACCTGTTGTATTCAGCATTTCACTGTAAGTTCTACTACACCTGTTGTATTCAACATTTCACTGCAAGTTCTACTACAGGTCTAGGTCTACTACCTGTTGTATTCAGCATTTCACTGTACACCTGTTGTATTCAACATTTCTAAGGTCTACACCTGTTGTATTCAGCATTTCACTGTAAGTTCTACTACACCTGTTGTATTCATTTCACATTTCACCTGTAATGTCTACTACACCTGTTGTATTCAGCATTTCACTGTAAGGTCTACTACACCTGTTGTATTCAGCATTTCACTGTAAGTTCTACTACACCTGTTGTATTCAACATTTCACTGTAATGTCTACTACACCTGTTGTATTCAGCATTTCACTGTAAGGTCTACTACACCTGTTGTATTCAGCATTTCACTGTAAGTTCTACTACACCTGTTGTATTCAGCATTTCACTGTAAGGTCTACTACACCTGCTGTATTCAGCATTTCACTGTAAGGTCTACTACACCTGCTGTATTCGACACATGTGACTAACAACATTTGATATTACACTGCTGTTTTTTCACACAGTGTGTAGCTGGGTTGGTGCTCAATAGTTTTCTGTTACATTACTTTACAGTCCAGACAGTAACTATCCCAGTTTCCCTTAGAAACTCACATAACAGCTAGATTACACTACAGTCCAGACAGTAACTATCCCAGTTTCCTGAGAAACTCACATAACAGCTAGATTACACTACAGTCCAGACAGTAACTATCCAGAAACTCACATAACACAGATACACTACATCCAGACAGTTTCCCTTAGAAACTCACATAACAGCTAGATTACACTACAGTCCAGACAGTAACTATCCCAGTTTCCCTATTTCCCTTAGAAAGAAACTCACATAACAGCTAGATTACACTACAGTCCAGACAGTAACTATCCCAGTTTCATAACCTAGATTACACTACAGTCCAGACAGTAACTATCCCAGTTTCCCCTTAGAAACTAACAGCTAGATTACACTACAGTCCAGACAGTAACTATCCCAGTTTCCCTTAGAAACTCACATAACAGCTAGATTACACTACAGTCCAGACAGTAACTATCCCAGTTTCCCTTAGAAACTCACATAACAGCTAGATTACACTACAGTCCAGACAGTAACTATCCCAGTTTCCCTTAGAAACTCACTTAATATAATAATATAATAATATAATAATAATATATGCCATTTAGCAGACGCTTTTATCCAAAGCGACTTACAGTCATGTGTGCATACATTCTACTAGATTACCCACTATCCTGGCAGTTTCCCATGCTCTACCAACTGAGCTACAGAGAACCGCTTAACAGCTAGATGACACTGCAGGTCTTATGCAGTGTGTAGCTGGAGTTGTCATATCCTTTGTAATACTGCAGGGTATATACGAACCATCTTTTCTTCCCACAGAGAGAAATGACCTTTTCCAGTAGGGCTTTTCTCCACAGACAGCGGACTGCGGATAAGAAGGGTTGGACTCAGCAGTCATCCTGAGTTGCTCCTCTTACAGGCCCAAAGGCCAAACTGAGAGAGGGTTGGACCCAGCAGTCATCCTGAGGTGCTCCTCTTACAGGCCCAATATCAACAAGGCCAGCCGGCTTCTACCTTCCTAGTGGTGCATTCTACTAGAGTAGCTACATCGTGGGCCTCTGACCTCTGCTGTAGTTGTGCATTCTACTAGAGGAGTAGCTACATCGTGGGCCTCTCACCTATGACCTCTGACCTCTGCTATAGTGGTGCATTCTACTAGAGGAGTAGCTACATCGTGGGCCTCTCACCTATGACCTCTGACCTCTGCTATAGTGGTGCATTCTACTAGAGGAGTAGCTACATCGTGGGCCTCTGACCTATGACCTCTGACCTCTGCTATAGTGGTGCATTCTACTAGAGGAGTAGCTACATCGTGGGCCTCTGACCTATGGCCTCTGACCTCTGCTATAGTGGTGCATTCTACTAGAGGAGTAGCTGATCGTGGGCCTCTCACCTATGACCTCTGACCTCTGCTATAGTGGTGCATTCTACTAGAGGAGTAGCTACTATGACCTCTGACCTCTGCGTGGGCCTCCAGAGGGTAGATCGTGGGCCTCTGACTATGACCTCTGACCTCTGCTATAGTGGTGCACCTATGACCTCTGACCTCTGCTACATCGTGGGCCTCTGACCTATAGTGGTGCATTCTACTAGAGGAGTAGCTACATCATGGTTCCTGCTCCGAGGAGTTCCCCCTCAATGATATTTGCGCCTCGGCCAGTTGGGCGGTTTATGTGCTCTGTTGGATTACTCCAATCCTTTTTGTTGGTGCCTTGAAAAGGACACAGGTGGAAGTAGTGCACGGCAGCTATTTAAAGTGGTCAGTCGCAGCACTACCATCACGGTACTAATCTGAAATTCTAACTCAGAATGTACCCTGCCACGTGGAAGGAAACCATATTGGAGTGATCCAATAGCTCACATAACCGTGGTTACATACGTAACCTTCGTGTTCACTGAATTGCTAGCGCTAGTTGCTCAAAGATACCTAGCATCAATGCTAGCTTTGGTTAACACCTGCTGCGTGATGATGCATTTTCCTGTTTAGGTTAGAGGTCACGCTGAAGTGCATTTCAAATATAACAGATTTGAAGCGATTTACATTCTTCCATACCAAACAGATTGCTCTCTCTCTTGGAAGATCATTGAAAGAACAGGAGAATAACACCAGTGTTCTTGGAAGATCACCATTGAAAGAACAGGAAGAATGAATAACACCAGTGTTCTGGGAAGATCACCAATGAAAGAACAGGAGAATGCATAACACCAGTGTTCTTGGAAGATCACCAATGGGAAGATCACCAATGAAAGAACAGGAGAATAACACCAGTGTTCTGGGAAGATCACCAATGAAAGAACAGGAGAATGAATAACACCAGTGTTCTGGGAAGATCACCAATGAAAGAACAGGAGAATGAATAACACCAGTGTTCTGGGAAGATCACCAATGAAAGAACAGGAGAATAACACCAGTGTTCTGGGAAGATCACCAATGAGAAGAAGTGTTCTGGGAAGGAAAGAATAACATAACACCAGTGTTCTGGGAAGATCACCAATGAAAGAACAGGAGAATAACACCAGTGTTCTGGGAAGATCACCAATGAAAGAACAGGAAGATACCAATGAAAGAACAGGAGAATAACACCAGTGTTCTGGGAAGATCACCAATGAAAGAACAGGAGAATAACACCAGTGTTCTGGGAAGATCACCAATGAAAGAACAGGAGAATAACACCAGTGTTCTGGGAAGATCACCAATGAAAGAACAGGAGAATAACACCAGTGTTCTGGGAAGATCACCAATGAAAGAACAGGAGAATGAATAACACCAGTGTTCTTGGAAGATCACCAATGAAAGAACAGGAGAATAACACCAGTGTTCTGGGAAGATCACCAATGAAAGAACAGGAGAATAACACCAGTGTTCTGGGAAGATCACCAATGAAAGAACAGGAGAATGCATAACACCAGTGTTCTGGGAAGATCACCAATGAAAGAACAGGAGAATAACACCAGTGTTCTGGGAAGATCACCAATGAACAGGAGAACAGGATCACCAATGAAAGAAATAACACCAGTGTTCTGGGAAGATCACCAATGAAAGAACAGGAGAATAACACCAGTGTTCTGGGAAGATCACCAATGAAAGAACAGGAGAATGAATAAGTGTTCTGGGAAGATCACCAGTGTTCTGGGAAGATCACCAATGAAAGAACAGGAGAATAACACCAGTGTTCTGGGAAGATCACCAATGAAAGAACAGGAGAATAACACCAGTGTTCTGGGAAGATCACCAATGAAAGAACAGGAGAATGAATAACACCAGTGTTCTGGGAAGATCACCAATGAAAGAACAGGAGAATAACACCAGTGTTCTGGGAAGATCACCAATGAAAGAACAGGAGAATGAATAACACCAGTGTTCTGGGAAGATCACCAATGAAAGAACAGGAGAATGAATAACACCAGTGTTCTGGGAAGATCACCAATGAAAGAACAGGAGAATAACACCAGTGTTCTGGGAAGATCACCAATGAAAGAACAGGAGAATAACACCAGTGTTCTGGGAAGATCACCAATGAAAGAACAGAAGAAGAATAACACCAGTGTTCTGGGAAGATCACCAATGAAAGAACAAGAATAACACCAGTGTTCTGGGAAGATCACCAATGAAAGCATAACACCAGTGTTCTGGGAAGATCACCAATGAAAGAACAGAGAAGAATAACACCAGTGTTCTGGGAAGATCACCAATGAAAGAACAGGAAGATCACCAATGAAAGAACAGGAGCATAACACCAGTGTTCTGGGAAGATCACCAATGAAAGAACAGGAGCATAACACCAGTGTTCTGGGAAGATCACCAATGAAAGAACAGGAGAATGAATAACACCAGTGTTCTGGAAAGATCACCAATGAAAGAACAGGAGAATGCATAACACCAGTGTTCTGGGAAGATCACCAATGAAAGAACAGGAGAATGCATAACACCAGTGTTCTGGGAAGATCACCAATGAAAGAACAGGAGAATAACACCAGTGTTCTGGGAAGATCACCAATGAAAGAACAGGAGAATAACACCAGTGTTCTGGGAAGATCACCAATGAAAGAACAGGAGAATAACACCAGTGTTCTGGGAAGATCACCAATGAAAGAACAGGAGAATAACACCAGTGCGCATTTCGGAACACAGTCAATGTTTTTAACACGTTTTAACTTTTGATGATGTCATCGGGTATAACTTTTTAACTTTATATTTGTTTTCTACAACTTAAAGAAATGCGCCATTTTCACATATAGACAATGTGCTGTCAATAATGAAAATGATGAAGAGATTTTCCTTTTAATTAATTAATTGCTTAATTCATTGGAATTTCCTCTTTGTAAGTCTGCTGTTGTGTTGTGATGATGCAGTCTTCTAACAGTGTTTCTGGGGTAATACTGACACCTACTGGTTCATCATTGTCTTGACTGATCCCACAGAGAAAGAACTAAACTATAGCAATAGTACACTACATGCCCAGTACATTATTCATACATTAATACATTTATACATATATTTATCATTTATATTTTATTAACACTTAAATTACTGCACATACAAAGCATTTTAGAGCAATAGGATGAAATGATATTATAGCTGCAGTTTAAACTAGAAAAGGGAGATGTTTGTGTTGATATAATCCCAACTAGATGTCCATTTATTTTAAAGTTACAAACATTAGTGACCAGCACATACACTTTCTGGCCTCAAGCATTAGTTAAAGGTTCAACAATGAATTTGTGTTGGTTCAAATAGAAATGTTTTACTAATCATTCTAGAAATACGAGGAATATAAAAATATCCTTAAAAGATCATTATTTATAACTGGATGTATGTAAGATATTATATATTAAATGGCCTGGTTTAGGACATAAATCATGTATAGGTGAGATAGGTTTATGAACTTTACATTAATCATTTAGATAACTGGATTCATTGTTTAGGATACAGGAAGCCTGACAAGTTCAATCTTCATTTTGGGACCCTGAAAGTCAAAAACAAATACACTGTTATTTAGTTACTTAGTTACCTGAGTGTCCATCACTGACATCAACATCATTTGTTTGATGACATCTATTATTGGTTGATTGATAAGAGGTCGTACTCACAGGTGATTGGTCCGATGGTGACGGGGTCGAGGGGGACAGAGGGGGTGACAGAGCGGTATTTCCTTTTGGTGCACATCTGAGGAGAGAGACGAGAAGGAGTCAGAGAGATCAAACACTGAGACAGAGAGACGGGACGGAGTCAGAGAGACCAGACACTGAGACAGAGAGACCAGAGAGAGTCAGAGAGACCAGACACTGAGACAGAGAGACCAGATACTGAGACAGAGAGACGGGAAGGAGTCAGAGAGACCAGACACTGAGACAGAGAGACCAGACACTGAGACAGAGAGACCAGACACTGAGACAGAGAGACGAGAAGGAGTCAGAGAGACCAGACACTGAGACAGAGAGACCAGATACTGAGACAGAGAGACCAGACACTGAGACAGAGAGACCAGATACTGAGACAGAGAGACGAGAAGGAGTCAGAGAGACCAGACACTGAGACAGAGAGACCAGAAACTGAGACAGAGAGACCAGACACTGAGACAGAGAGACCAGATACTGAGACAGAGAGACGGGAAGGAGTCAGAGAGACCAGACACTGAGACAGAGAGACCAGACACTGAGACAGAGAGACCAGAGAGAGTCAGAGAGACCAGACACTGAGACAGAGAGACCAGACACTGAGACAGAGAGACCAGAGAGAGTCAGAGAGACCAGACACTGAGACAGAGAGACCAGAGAGAGTCAGAGAGACCAGATACTGAGACAGAGAGACCAGACACTGAGACAGAGAGACCAGACACTGAGACAGAGAGACCAGAGAGAGTCAGAGAGACCAGACACTGAGACAGAGAGACGAGAGGAGTCAGAGAGACCAGACACTGAGACAGAGAGACCAGAGAGAGTCAGAGAGACCAGACACTGAGACAGAGAGACCAGAGAGAGTCAGAGAGACCAGACACTGAGACAGAGAGACGAGAAGGAGTCAGAGAGACCAGACACTGAGACAGAGAGACCAGAGAGAGTCAGAGAGACCAGACACTGAGACAGAGAGACGAGAAGGAGTCAGAGAGACCAGACACTGAGACAGAGAGACGAGAATGAGTCAGAGAGACCAGACACTGAGACAGAGAGACGAGATGGAGTCAGAGAGACCAGACACTGAGACAGAGAGACCAGACACTGTGACAGAGAGACGAGAAGGAGTCAGAGAGACCAGACACTGAGACAAAGAGACGAGATGGAGTCAGAGAGATCAGAGAGAGTCAGAGAGACCAGACACTGAGACAGAGAGATGAGAAGGAGTCAGAGAGACCAGACACTGAGACAGAGAGACCAGACACTGAGACAGAGAGACGAGAAGGAGTCAGAGAGACCAGACACTGAGACAGAGAGACGAGAAGGAGTCAGAGAGACCAGACACTGAGACAGAGAGACTCGAAGGAGTCAGAGAGACCAGAGAGAGTCAGAGAGACCAGACACTGAGACAGAGAGACGAGAAGGAGTCAGAGAGACCAGACACTGAGACAGAGAGACCAGACACTGAGACAGAGAGACGAGAAGGAGTCAGAGAGACCAGACACTGAGACAGAGAGACGAGATGGAGTCAGAGAGACCAGACACTGAGACAGAGAGACGAGAAGGAGTCAGAGAGACCAGACACTGAGACAGAGAGACCAGACACTGAGACAGAGAGACGAGATGGAGTCAGAGAGACCAGACACTGAGACAGAGAGACGAGAAGGAGTCAGAGAGACCAGACACTGAGACAGAGAGACCAGAGAGAGTCAGAGAGACCAGATACTGAGACAGAGAGACGAGAAGGAGTCAGAGAGATCAGACACTGAGACAGAGAGACGAGAAGGAGTCAGAGAGACCAGATACTGAGACAGAGAGACCAGACACTGAGTCAGAGAGACCAGATACTGAGACAGAGAGACGAGAAGGAGTCAGAGAGACCAGACACAGACAGAGAGATTAGAAGGAGTCAGAGAGACCAGACACTGAGACAGAGAGACCAGACACTGAGACAGAGAGACCAGAGAGAGTCAGAGAGACCAGATACTGAGACAGGGAGACCAGAGAGAGTCAGAAACCACCACACACAGACTGAGTGAGACCAGAGAGAGACCACAGACTGAGTGAGACCAGAGAGAGACCAGAGACTGAGTGAGACCAGAGAGAGACCACAGACTGAGTGAGACCAGAGAGAGACCACAGACTGAGTGAGACCAGAGAGAGACCACAAACTGAGTGAGACCAGAGAGAGACCACAAACTGAGTGAGACCAGAGAGAGACCAGAGAGAGACCACAGACTGAGTGAGACCAGAGAGAGACCACAGACTGAGTGAGACCAGAGAGAGACCAGACAGAGTGGATGAGTCAGCGGGAAAGATGCAGGACTCACTGGAGTGCAGGAGGAGCTCCTCTGGTCACACAGGCTGAGTCTGCAGTGCAGGAAGACGTCCCGGTAGTCCCCCTGGTACAGGAACAGCAGAGCAGAGAAGCGAGCCCTGAGAGACGAGCCGCTCTCCTCCACCCTCACCTGACGGAGTTCAGTCGGACATCTGGGAAACAGGGAGGGTCATGGGTTTAGGTTAGATAACGCAACAGAAAATACACAAACATTAGGGTTCGGTTCCCAGACACAGAATAAGCCTGATCCTGGAGTAAAAAGCATATGGAGAAGCTCCATGTAAAGTGTTAGTCCAGGACCAGACTTAATCTGTGTCTGGGAAAACCTCCTCCATATGTTCCTTGAGTATAAACCAAGACACCTGCACACATACTTGTTCTGAATGATGTAGTATCGCATGATGTCTTTAGGGTCGGGGGATTGCGTGGCATAGCAGTCCTCCAGAACGACCACGAAACGCTCCGTCTCGGACTCCTCTACGGACACGCCCACGTGCAGCACGGAACCCACCGGCAAGGTGACTCCGCCCGCTGGGTAAGCCTTTGTGAAGTCGTCGCTGTGGTACAGAGTCATGTTGGAGCCCAATCTGGAGCCCTTACCGACTCTGGAACCCTTCAGCCTGTCAAATGGGCCAATAGGAGATTTGGTTTGTTAGATTCCAAATAAACAGAGTAGAAAACTCACGGACGTTTAGTAAAGCTGAAACCAAGTTAATTCACCCACTGGGTCATACAGCAGCATAAGGCAACGACATGTTTCCACCAGTGGTAGTATATATATATAGACCCCAATGTGGATGGAGCATCCTCCTTCCCTCTAAACATGATATGTTTCCACCAGTGGTAGTATATATATATATATAGACCCCAATGTGGATGGAGCATCCTCCTTCCCTCTAAACATGACATGTTTCCACCAGTGGTAGTATATATATATATATATAGACCCCAATGTGGATGGAGCATCCTCCTTCCCTCTAAACATGACATGTTTCCACCAGTGGTAGTATATATATATATATATAGACCCCAATGTGGATGGAGCATCCTCCTTCCCTCTAAACATGACATGTTTCCACCAGTGGTAGTATATATATATATATAGACCCCAATGTGGATGGAGCATCCTCCTTCCCTCTAAACATGACATGTTTCCACCAGTGGTAGTATATATATATATATATATAGACCCCAATGTGGATGGAGCATCCTCCTTCCCTCTAAACATGACATGTTTCCACCAGTGGTAGTATATATATATATATATATATATATACCCCAATGTGGATGGAGCATCATCCTTCCCGCTAAACATGTTTATTGCTCGGCAGGAAGTTAAGTGATGCAGGCAATAAACTGTTCCTTCTCCCAATGTGACCTGATCTCCATTCCTCACTAACCCACATCTCTCCATCCTTATCAGTTCCTGCAACCATGTGATTGCCTCTCCTTTACTCAAAACATTCCAAGCTTAACTGCCTCCACCACAAACATTCCTCCTTCAGATAACCATTAACATCTGGTGTAGAAACCTGACTATGGTACTCAATATTTGAGGTTTAGGAGTCAGAACCCATCAGTATAGTTTTAGCACTGTTACACAGCCAGCTTCAGCTACATATCTTGGAGGAACACCCAGAACAAACAGTACTGTGATGAGTGAGTGGACAAATGTCACGACCGTTGTATGAATAATTGGACCAAGGCGCAGCGTGAGTAGAGTTCCACATTTTAACGATAGTGAAACTTCCAAAACAACAAAGACATAAGAGGCACTCATACAAAACCATATCCCACATCGCAGGTCCGAATAAGGACACACTAAGTACGATCCCCAATTAGAGGTAACGATTATCAGCTGCCTCCAACTGGGAACCATACACACACACCAACATAGAAATATAATACCTAGAAACCCCCCTAGTCACAACCTGACCTATTACACCATAGAGAACCCTGAGGGCTCTCTATGGTCAGGGTGTGACAGTACCCCCCCCCCCAAAGGTGTGGACTCTGACCGCAAAACCTGAAACTAGATGGGGAGGGTTCGGGTGGGCAACTAGCATCGGTGGCGCCTCCGTTGCGGGACGTAGCTCAGACCGCGGATCCGGACATGGAGCGGGGCTGAACGCTGTGCCCGTCGCATAGGAAGGCTCCGGACATGGCACCATCGCAGGAAGCTCCGGACATGGAACGCCGCTGGAAGCCCCGGGCCATGGCACCATCGCAGGAAGCCTCGGGCCATGGAACGCCGCTGGAAGCCCCGGGCCATGGCACCATCGCAGGAAGCCTCGGGCCATGGAACGCCGCTGGAAGCCCCGGGCCATGGCACCATCGCAGGAAGCCCCGGGCCATGGCACCATCGCTGGAAGCCCCGGGCTGTAGACCGGACTGTACACACACACTGGTGGACGAGTGCGGGGAGCCGGCACAGGTTGCACCGGACTGATGACACGCTCTTCAGGGCGAGTGCGGGGAGCCGGCACAGGACGTACCAGGCTGGGAAGGCGCACTGGACGCCTGGTGCGGGGAGCCGGCAAACTGCTCCATCGACTCCCAGACGGTCTCGGTCTCTCTCCTCGGCTCTGCCGACCGCCCCTTGTGCCCCCCCCCCAAAAAAAAAACTTTGTGTTGCCCTTGAACTGTTTGAGGCCGCGGACCCTGACATCGTCACTTTCCTCCTCTGACGTCGTCTCGCATCCATCTAGTATCTCTTCCTATAACCAACTCTCCTTCACCTCCTGGGCACGCTGCTTGGTACTGACTAGGAGGGATATTCTGTCACAACCGTTGTATGAATAATTGGACCAAGGCGCAGCGTGAGTAGAGTTCCACATTTTAACGATAGTGAAACTTCCAAAACAACAACGAGATAATGACCGTGAACTATGTAGCGCACATAGGCACTCATACAAAACCATATCCCACATCGCAGGTCGGAATAAGGACACACTAAGTACGATCCCCAATTAGAGGTAACGATTATCAGCTGCCTCCAACTGGGAACCATACACACACCAACATAGAAATATAATACCTAGAAACCCCCCTAGTCACGCCCTGGCCTATTACACCATAGAGAACCTAGAGGGCTCTCTATGGTCAGGGCGTGACAACAGAGGAGGTGATAAACTCTTAACTAGTCATCTAAAGGATCATCAAGAACCACGGGTTTAGAGGATAAACTGTCTATACATTAACAGAATACTGACAGCTTGACATGTGTTAGCCTGCATTAACAGGATACTGACAGTCTGACATGTGTTAGCCTGCATTAACAGGATACTGACAGTCTGACATGTGTTAGCCTGCATTAACAGAATACTGACAGTCTGACATGTGTTAGCCTGCATTAACAGAATACTGACAGTCTGACATGTGTTAGCCTGCATTAACAGGATACTGACAGTCTGACATGTGTTAGCCTGCATTAACAGGATACTGACAGTCTGACATGTGTTAGCCTGCATTAACAGAATACTGACAGTCTCTCATGTGTTAGCCTGCATTAACAGGATACTGACAGTCTGACATGTGTTAGCCTGCATTAACAGAATAATGACAGTCTGACATGTGTTAGCCTGCATTAACAGGATACTGACAGTCTCTCATGTGTTAGCCTGCATTAACAGAATACTGACAGCTTGACATGTGTTAGCCTGCATTGCGTTACAGGGGCGCAACTTTGTTTTTAGAAGTTGGGGGGGCATAGTTATTATTGTTTTTAAATCGAGTCGGATACCCAGCCTACCCAACCACTCGGAGGCGTCCGCATGGTCCTAAAGTACACCGCTGCCTCGTATTGTATCACATTCCAATGATAAAACTGGTCAAAGATGCACCCCTGTTGTGTTACATTGTCCATGTTTTACAGTGTTTACTGTAACATCACCACTTACGACAGGTAGGGTTTGATGGCCACATCCAGGCTGGTCTCTGATTCCAGAGGGTAGGCACAGGAGAAAGGCACGCTCACGGGTCGGCTGAAGGACACGTCGGGGACGTGGTAGATGAATAAACTGTTGGAAAAGATGGCGTCCGTTCCGTTTGTCTGGTGAAAGGGGGAAAAGGGAAGAAGATTAGAAGCCAGGAGACAACCTCTCACCAGTTCTCACAATAATATCACTCTTGGTCTATTTCAGTTCATCATTTTCTGTTGATGGCAACATGTCTCTCTAGCCTGAGTCCCGTCATCTGTTCATCATTTTCTGTTGATGGCAACATGTCTCTCTAGCCTGAGTCCCGTCATCTGTTCATCATTTTCTGTTGATGGCAACATGTCTCTCTAGCCTGAGTCCCGTCATCTGTTCATCATTTTCTGTTGATGGCAACATGTCTCTCTAGCCTGAGTCCGTCATCTGTTCATCATTTTCTGTTGATGGCAACATGTCTCTCTAGCCTGAGTCCCGTCATCTGTTCATCATTTTCTGTTGATGGCAACATGTCTCTCTTGAGTCCCGTCATCTGTTCATCATTTTCTGTTGATGGCAACATGTCTCTCTAGCCTGAGTCCCGTCATCTGTTCATCATTTTCTGTTGATGGCAACATGTCTCTCTAGCCTGGTCCCGTCATCTGTTCATCATTTTCTGTTGATGGCAACATGTCTCTCTAGCCTGAGTCCGTCATCTGTTCATCATTTTCTGTTGATGGCAACATGTCTCTCTAGCCTGAGTCCCGTCATCTGTTCATCATTTTCTGTTGATGGCAACATGTCTCTCTAGCCTGAGTCCCGTCATCTGTTCATCATTTTCTGTTGATGGCAACATGTCTCTAGCCTGAGTCCCGTCATCTGTTCATCATTTTCTGTTGATGGCAACATGTCTCTCTAGAGTCCCGTCATCTGTTCATCATTTTCTGTTGATGGCAACATGTCTCTCTAGCCTGAGTCCCGTCATCTGTTCATCATTTTCTGTTGATGGCAACATGTCTCACAGCAAGTGTTCTCTGTTGAACGTTTCGGTGAGGAACGGGGTGAACGGGTCTCTTCTCACCTCCAGAGTGTTTCCGCAGGCGCCCTCCGTGCGCTCCACCTGGTACCATACCATGCCGCCACGCTCTTCGTGAGCGTTACACCGGGGGTCGGCCAGGTTAGCGGTGGTGGCGTCCAGACCAGCGGCCTCCAGGTTAGTCCTGTTGAGACCCACCTGTACCAGGCTCCGCCCACATACTACCTCTGGGTGCAGCAAAACAGGCTGATCTGTAAGAGAGGAAGAGAGAGACAGAGGGATGAGAAACAGGCTGATCTGTAAGAGAGGAAGAGAGAGACATAGGGAGAAACAGGCTGATCTGTAAGAGAGGACAGAGGGATGAGAAACAGGCTGATCTATAAGAGAGGAAGAGAGAGACAGAGGGATAAGAAACAGGCTGATCTGTAAGAGAGGAAGAGAGAGACAGAGGGATGAGAAACAGGCTGATCTGTAAGAGAGGAAGAGAGAGACAGAGGGATAAGAAACAGGCTGATCTGTAAGAGAGGAAGAGAGAGACAGAGGGATGAGAAACAGGCTGATCTGTAAGAGAGGAAGAGAGAGACAGAGGGATGAGAAACAGGCTGATCTGTAAGAGAGGAAGAGAGAGACAGAGGGATGAGAAACAGGCTGATCTGTAAGAGAGGAAGAGAGAGACAGGGATGAGAAACAGGCTGATCTGTAAGAGAGGAAGAGAGAGACAGAGGGATGAGAAACAGGCTGATCTGTAAGAGAGGAAGAGAGAGACAGAGGGATGAGAAACAGGCTGATCTGTAAGAGAGGAAGAGAGAGACAGAGGGATGAGAAACAGGCTGATCTGTAACAGAGGAAGAGAGAGACAGAGGGATGAGAAACAGGCTGATCTGTAACAGAGGAAGAGAGAGACAGAGGGATGAGAAACAGGCTGATCTGTAAGAGAGGAAGAGAGAGACAGAGGGATGAGAAACAGGCTGATCTGTAAGAGAGGAAGAGAGAGACAGAGGGATGAGAAACAGGCTGATCTGTAACAGAGGAAGAGAGAGACAGAGGGATGAGAAACAGGCTGATCTGTAAGAGAGGAAGAGAGAGACAGAGGGATGAGAAACAGGCTGATCTGTAACAGAGGAAGAGAGAGACAGAGGGATGAGAAACAGGCTGATCTGTAAGAGAGGAAGAGAGAGACAGAGGGATGAGAAACAGGCTGATCTGTAACAGAGGAAGAGAGAGACAGAGGGATGAGAAACAGGCTGATCTGTAAGAGAGGAAGAGAGAGACAGAGGGATGAGAAACAGGCTGATCTGTAACAGAGGAAGAGAGAGACAGAGGGATGAGAAACAGGCTGATCTATAAGAGAGGAAGAGAGAGACAGAGGGATGAGAAACAGGCTGATCTGTAAGAGAGGAAGAGAGAGACAGAGGGATGAGAAACAGGCTGATCTGTAAGAGAGGAAGAGAGAGACAGAGGGATGAGAAACAGGCTGATCTGTAAGAGAGGAAGAGAGAGACAGAGGGATGAGAAACAGGCTGATCTGTAAGAGAGGAAGAGAGAGACAGAGGGATGAGAAACAGGCTGATCTGTAAGAGAGGAAGAGAGGACAGAGGGAGAGAAACAGGCTGATCTGTAAGAGAGGAAGAGAGAGACAGAGGGATGAGAAACAGGCTGATCTGTAAGAGAGGAAGAGAGAGACAGAGGGATGAGAAACAGGCTGATCTGTAAGAGAGGAAGAGAGAGACAAAGGGATGAGAAAATAAAGACAACAGAAAATAAGTTATTCAAGAACCCAAAATGAAAAGAAGGAATTACAAATGATCATATAAACTCTTCGAAAAAAGGGTTCCAAAAGGGTTCTTTGAATGTCCCCATAGGATAACCCTTTTTGGTTCCAGGTAGAACCCTTTTTGGTTCCAGGTAGAACCCTTTTTGGTTCCAGGTAGAACCCTTTTTGGTTCCAGGTAGAACTCTTTTTGGTTCCAGGCAGGGGTTCTACTTGGAACCCAATAGGGTTCTAACTGGAACCAAAATGGTTATAGCTGGCACCAAAAAAGGGTTCTTCACAGGGTTCTCTTATGGGGACAGCCGAAGAACCCTTTTAGGTTCTAATTAGCACCTGTTTTTCTAAGAGAGTACAGTACATAGGTCCTCAAGCAGGTGTTTTCTGAGAACTCACCTGGCCTCTCACACCGCCAAGTGACCCCATCGGTGCTCACGCAGGTCTCCCCCGCTCTGCAGGTACTACACATTGCTTTTGGCGTAGTCGTGGAAACCTGTGACTGTGTTGTTGTTGTGGTGCGATTGTTCTCTACTGGCATTTCTGTAGATGTGACTGGTTTTGGTGTTGTGGTGGGAGCTGACACATCTGGAACAAGGAGTTAAACAGGAGACACAGTTATGAGGGAACATTATGAGGGAACATTCATCGCTCATGTTTTGAAAGAACTAGTATGCTGGTATTACCAGAATCAATATGAATGAATGGATGAATATGCTGAGTACTGTTGATATCTAGGGCCATAAGAAGAACATCAAGGTGCATATAACCAGCTGGTGAATGACTAAGCAGTAAACAGTTTAAAAATAAATACAACTTCAATTCAAAAGGCAGAACAACATCAACAAGCCCCACTCAGAACTTGGCAAAGCAGCAGGCGAAACCTTACATGCACAATAGGCGAAGTAGCACCCGGGAGGCATGACGAACTTGTACACAAAGTAGTTCCCAGGGCATGCCTTGACGTGGATGGGCTGAGACTGCACCCAGCAGCAGTCCCCATTGAAGCTGGCGCAGACTGCACTCTGGACAATTTCATCCACCTGCTGGGGGGGAGGAAACGCCAGCCACAAGGGAGCCTGGGTGCCGCACTGGAAGGAATCCACGCACCTGTCCGGCATGGACACGCTCTGGTTGCCGATGAACATGCGGTAATAGCCGTCCCAGCGGACGTTGCGGTCGCAGTGCTTGTTGCCCACGTGGTTGTTGGTGGAACGCCAGGCGTCGTTCAGGACCGTGTAGATCTTACAGGGGTTGGAGCACTGCTGGATGCCGGCGACCGTGATGCAGTCCTCCCCGTCGGCGCACTCGTTGAAGCCGCAGCTGAACCGGACATGGGCAAGGTTGGTGTTGGAGGTGGAGGTGGGGTAGGAGCGGCGGACACGGCGAGGGGCGTGGTGGTGGTCGGCGGTGGAGGTGTGGCCAGGTAAACAGATGAGGCCGTCTCCGGAGAAGCCCTTCTTACAGGTGCATGTGATGTCACCTGTCATGGGGGAGGTGTGGCAGACGGCTTGTTCGTGACATGCCTCGCAGCTGGTGACAATCGTACCTGTGGGAATTTGGGAATATATGGGTTCATCATCTTTTTAGGTTGAGGTATCATGATACAACTGAATTGTTTTGATGCTTCCATTTTTAGGTTCTGCCACTAAAAGAGCAGAGAAAGTCTGTTGTGTGGTGGGTTATATAATATTATACTGTATAAAAACACTTCACACATAATACATGTATCCCTGCACTGTCAACTCTAAACAAAAATATGTTGTTCAGAGTTAGATATGGCAGAACTAAAATAAGACAATGCAAAAATGAACAAATGAACAAATGCTATACAGTATGGTTTATATCATATATAGTATTCATTATGAATAAACATAAATCATTTAATGTTTTAAATATACAGTGCATTTGGAAAGTATTCAGACCCCTTGACCTTTTCCACATGTTGTTACTTTACAGCCTATTTGTAAAATGGATTAAATCGTGTTTTACCCTCAAGGACATTCTGAGACCTGTCCCGAAGCCTCCTGCGTTGTCTTGGCTGTGTGCTTAGGGTCGTTGTCCTGTTGGAAGGTGAACCTTTGCCCCAGTCTGAGGTCCTGAGCACCCTGAAGCAGGTTTTCATCAAGGATCTCTCTGTACATTGCTATGTTCATCTTGCCCTCGATCCTGACTAGTCTCTCAGTCCCTGCCACTGAAAATCTCCCCACAGCATGATGCTGCAACCACCATGCTTCACCGTAGGGTTTGGTGCCCGGTTTTCCCAAGACGTGATGCTTGGTATTCAGGCCAAAGAGTTCAATCTTGGTTTCATCAGACCAGAGAGTATTGTTTCTCATGGTCTGAGAGTCCTTTAGGTGCCTTTTGGCCAAGTGGGCTGTCATGTACATTTTACTGAGGAGTGGCTTCTGTCTGGCCACTCTACCATAATGGCCTGATTGGTGGAGTGGTACAGAGATGGTTGTCCTTCTGGAGCTATGTCAGAGTCACCTCCCTGACCAAGGCCCTTCTCCTCCGATTACTCAGCTTGGCCAGGCGGCCAGCTCTAGGAAGAGTCTTGGTGGTTCCAAACTTCTTCCATATATGAATGGAAATCATGTCCAATTTCCAAATCATGTCCAATCAATTGAATCCAGCTGTTGATGTATTAACCTACAGGTGGACTCCAATCAAGTTGTAAAGTTGTAAAAATATCTCAAGGATGATCAACGGAAACAGGTTGCACATGAGCTCAATTTCGAGTCTCATAGCAAAGGGTCTGAATACTTATGTAAATACATCATTTATGTTTTATTCAAATTCTAAAAACCTGTTTTCGCTTTGTCATTATGGGGTATTGTGTGTAGATGGATGAGGAAAAATTAATTTAATCCATTTTAGAATGAGGCTGTAACGTAACAAAATGTGGTAAAAGTCCAGGGGTCTGAATACTTTCCCAATGTAAAGTATAGGTATTAAATATATGTGTGTACCTGAGGTGTCCAGCTGTTGATGTATTAAATATATAGTATAGCTGTGTCCAGCTGTTGATGTATTAAATATATAGTATATTTGTGTGTACCTGAGGTATGTCCAGCTGTTGATGTATTAAATATATAGTATATTTGATGTATTAAATATGTACCTGAGGTATGTCCAGCTGTTGATGTATTAAATATATAGTATATTTGTGTGTACCTGAGGTATGTCCAGCTGTTGATGTATTAAATATATAGTATATTTGTGTGTACCTGAGGTATGTCCAGCTGTTGATGTATTAAATATATAGTATATTTGTGTGTACCTGAGGTATGTCCAGCTGTTGATGTATTAAATATATAGTATATTTGTGTACCTGTATGTCCAGCTGTTGATGTATTAAATATATGTATAGGTACCTGAGGTACGTCCAGCTGTTGATGTATTAAATATATAGTATATTTGTGTGTACCTGATAGTATGTCCAGCGCTGGACAGAACCAGTAGAGGCACCAGCAGAGCCACCAGGATCATCCTCATCAACACTAGTTACTTCTACAGGGGCAGAAACGGGGAACACAACCTGAAGGAAAATACACTTATTATATTCATCCACACTTTATCCACAATTTACATCCACTGGAACGTCAGTCACGTTTAAATGCACGTTTGACCTGATTTAATTTGACTGTATCAATACAGGTCATCCTATGGTGATAAAAACATTTTATTTTCTGTCACAAGACTGCAATTAACCCCGTTACAAAACATCTAATACAATAATAGATATTAAGCATGGACACACATTCTCTGGAGGATATTATAACATCTAATACAATAATAGATATTAAGCATGGACACACATTCTCTGGAGGATATTATAACATCTAATACAATAATAGATATTAAGCATGGACACACATTCTCTGGAGGATATTATAACATCTAATACAATATTATAACAATCCTCTGGAGGATATTATAACATCTAATACAATAATAGATATTAAGCATGGACACACATTCTCTGGAGGATATTATCTAATACAATAATAGATATTTCAAATTCTCTAGAGGATATTATAACATTTCAAACTCAGTGCAGGTATATTAATTTCACCAAACCAAAAAGAACTTTGTTTAACCATACAGTATGAATAGTGATCTGAGAGGAGTACTGACTTACCAAATGTTGATGCTGACTGCTGGAACCACCTGTAAACGAGGCATTTATACACTGGTTATCGGGGAGGGGGGGAAGCGGGTCACATTGTGCAATATTCCCAGGGACAAGACCTTAGCCTGGGTCCCAGTCTGTTCAGCTCTCATTCCACTCCCTGCCACTCCTTGTCCTGATAAACTGTTTGACAATGACCCTGAGTAAAGGAGTGAAATGTCAGACAAAACTGACTGGATTTCAGGCAAACAATAGGTGTGGAAGAGGTTGAATCACAACTATAGATCCCAACTACAGTATAATCTTAATTTGATCACTCTGTTGTTGCTGAACATTTCCCAGTGTATTAAGAAGGCTTCTAAAGTTTGTCATTTCCACTCAGAAATATCAGACTTGATTTTATTTTACAAAAAATGTATCAACCCCCAATTATAATCTAGGTAGTAATTCACATTTTCTGTTGCTGCAGGATTATTTTCCTTCTGAGGCAAATTGGCTCAAATTACGATCCTACATCTGTATCATCGGTGAAATGTAAGGAATGCATAAGCATAAAACCCTGGGGTGTGGTTAAGGTAAAGTCTATATGCTCTGTTGGGTGGCGGCAGATACAATGGATGTTTTCAAACTAATTAAGCGACAGGGCAAGTGGCTGGTGGCTGGTGGCTGGTGGCTGGTGGCTGGTGGTTGGTGGCTGGTGGGTGGTGGCTGGTGGGTGGGTGGCTGGTGGCTAGGTGGCTGGTGGCTGGTGGCTGGTGGGTGGTGGCTGGTGGCTGGTGGCTGGTGGCTGGTGGCTGGTGGCTGGTGGCTGGTGGCTGGTGGCTGGTGGCTGGTGGGTGGTGGCTGGTGGCTGGTGGGTGGTGGGTGGGTGGCATTAGGCCAAAAAATAAAGAGAACACTAAAATAACATATCCTAGATCTGAATGAATGAAATATTCTTATTAAATATTTTTTTCTTTACATAGTTGAATGTGCTGACAACAAAATCACACAAAAATTATCAATGGAAATCAAATGTATCAACCCATGGAGGTCTGGATTTGGAGTCACACTCAAAATTAAAGTGGAAAAACACACTACAGGCTGATCCAACTTTGATGTAATGTCCTTAAAACAAGTAAAAATGAGGCTCAGTAGTGTGTGTGGCCTCCACGTGCCTGTATGACCTCCCTACAACGCCTGGGCATGCTCCTAATGAGGTGGTGGATGGTCTCCTGAGGGATCTCCTCCCAGACCTGGACTAAAGCATCCACCAACTCCTGGACAGTCTGTGGTGCAACGTGGCGTTGGTGGATGGAGCGAGACATGATGTCCCAGATGTGCTCAATTGGATTCAGGTCTGGGGAACGGGCGGGCCAGTCCATAGCATCAATGCCTTCCTCTTGCAGGAACTGCTGACACACTCCAGCCACATGAGGTCTAGCATTGTCTTGCATTAGGAGAAACCCAGGGACAACCGGCATATGGTCTCACAAGGGGTCTGAAGATCTCATCTCGGTACCTAATGGCAGTCAGGCTACCTCTGGCGAGCACATGGAAGGCTGTGCGGCCCCCCAACAAAATGCCACACCACACCATGACTGACCCACCGCCAAACCGGTCATGCTGGAGGATGTTGCAGGCAGCAGAGCGTTCTCCACGGCGTCTCCAGACTGTCACGTCTGTCACATGTGGTCAGTGTGAACCTGCTTTCATCTGTGAAGAGCACAGGGCGCCAGTGGCAAATTTGCCAATCTTGGTGTTCTCTGGCAAATGAAAAACGTCCTGCACGGTGTTGGGCTGTAAGCACAACCCCCAACTGTGGACGTCGGGCCCTCATTCCACCCTCATGGAGTCTGTTTTTGACCGTTTGAGCAGACACATGCACATTTGTGGCCTGCTGGAGGTCATTTTGCAGGGCTTTGGCAGTGCTCCTCCTTGCACAAAGGCGGAGATAGCGGTCCTGCTGCTGGGTCGTTGCCCTCCTACGGCCTCCTCCACATCTCCTGATGTACTGGCCTGTCTCCTGGTAGCGCCTCCATGCTCTGGACACTACGCTGACAGACACAGCAAACCTTCTTGCCACAGCTCGCATTGATGTGCCATCCTGGATGAGCTGCACTACCTGAGCCACTTGTGTGGGTTGTAGACTCCAATTTGTAAGTCGCTCTGGATAAGAGCGTCTGCTAAATGACTTAAATGTAATGTAAATGTCTCATGCTACACTAAAGTGAAAGCACCGCCAGCATTCAAAAGTGACCAAAACATCATCCAGGAAGCATAGGAACTGAGAAGTGGTCTGTGGTCAACACCTGCAGAACCACTCCTTTATTGGGTATGTCTTGCTAATTGCCTATAATTTCCACCTGTTGTCTATTCCATTTGCACAACAGCATGTGAAATGTATTGTCAATCAGTGTTGCTTTCTTAAGTGGACAGTTTGATTTCACAGAAGTGTGATTGACTTGGAGTTACATTGTGTTGTTTAAGTGTTCCCTTTATTTTTTTGAGCAGTGTATATATGCTACTTTCGACCTGGCCATGCTTTCGGATACACCCTAGCTTGATAACCATTGTCCCATTTTTATCAATATTTTTTTTTTGTCTTCTGTTTGTACTATAGATATGCCTGTTTCAACTGTGCCGTGCTGGAAGATAGGCTACCTCTAAGTGTTCTTGACATTGTTCCCTTTATCTTTAAGTTTTTTGTCTTCTGTTTGTACTATAGATATGCCTGTTTCAACTGTATCGAGCTCACGTAATACATTTCCATTTAGTCTTCTGTTTGTACTATAGATATGCCTGTTTCAACTCTCACGTAATACATTTCCATTTAGTCTTCTGTTTGTACTATAGATATGCCTGTTTCAACTCTCACGTAATACATCTCCATTTAGTCTTCTGTTTGTACTATAGATATGCCTGTTTCAACTCTCACGTAATACATCTCCATTTAGTCTTCTGTTTGTACTATAGATATGCCTGTTTCAACTCTCACGTAATACATCTCCATTTAGTCTTCTGTTTGTACTATAGATATGCCTGTTTCAACTCTCACGTAATACATCTCCATTTAGTCTTCTGTTTGTACTATAGATATGCCTGTTTCAACTCTCACGTAATACATCTCCATTTAGTCACGCTGAATCAGCGGATTAATAACAAGAAAAGATCTGACCTGATCCCTTTGTCTTATTCCAAACCCTTTTCTCTTTGCTCTAGATGACCAACAATAGCCAGTTGTCACCATGATGACATCATATCAACTATTCACGCTGAGGGAAAGGTGAACTGTTCCCACTCATCTAAACACAGACTCAAATGGCACCCTATTCCCTATATAGTGCATAACTTTTGTTTACTAAGATGGTCAAAAGTAGTGCACTAAATAGGGAATAGGGTGCCATAAGTAGGGAATAGGGTGCCATAAGCCATAAGTTCTCTCCAGGTGTCTATAGGTCCTGATATAATGTTGTGTTCTCTCCAGGTGTCTATAGGTCCTGATATAATGTTGTGTTCTCTCCAGGTTGGTCCAGGTGTCTATAGGTCCTGATATAATGCTGTGTTCTCTACAGGTGTCTATAGGTCCTGATATAATGCTGTGTTCTCTACAGGTGTCTATAGGTCCTGATATAATGCTGTGTTCTCTCCAGGTGTCTATAGGTCCTGATATAATGTTGTGTTCTCTCCAGGTGTCTATAGGTCCTGATATAATGCTGTGTTCTCTCCAGGTGTCTATAGGTCCTGATATAATGTTGTGTTCTCTCCAGGTTGGTCCAGGTGTCTATAGGTCCTGATATAATGTTGTGTTCTCTCCAGGTGTCTATAGGTCCTGATATAATGCTGTGTTCTCTACAGGTGTCTATAGGTCCTGATATAATGCTGTGTTCTCTACAGGTGTCTATAGGTCCTGATATAATGCTGTGTTCTCTCCAGGTGTCTATAGGTCCTGATATAATGCTGTGTTCTCTACAGGTGTCTATAGGTCCTGATATAATGCTGTGTTCTCTACAGGTGTCTATAGGTCCTGATATAATGCTGTGTTCTCTCCAGGTGTCTATAGGTCCTGATATAATGCTGTGCTCTCTCCAGGTTGTTCCAGGTGTCTCTCATAACACAGAAATACATTCATACACTCTCATGCAGACTGGAGAATGTCTACAGAGAAGAGAAACAGAGTTATTCTGCCACTGGATGGCGCTCTCCCTCTATCTCTCTCTGTCTACCTCCATCTAAACTCTGTGTGTTTCATCACAGCGGTACATGCTGATGATACAGGTACTGAGTTTACTGACAGCGCCAGTGGAGGCTGGTGAGGGGAGGACTACTGATAGTAATGTCTAGAATGGAACATATCAAACACATAGAAATATATTGGTGCTTTATTGATAAATACACACAGTCTCATTTCCCATCAAGTGGAGTAAAAAACACTGAATAACCAAAGGTTCCTAAAAGCTACAAACTGTCTCTGTTTGTTCAAGTCAGTGTTACATTCACAGTAGAAACAATGAATGAATGAATGGACGTGCTGAATGTAATGACTGACAAACAACATAACAAATAAACAAACAGATGATTTGAACTAACGAATGATCAATGAAGGAACAAACAAAATATACATGAATGAATAAATTAAAATAATATATTTTTTTTTAAATCAATAAAAATTTGAATTAATTAACAAACAAATAATGAATGAACGGACGGACCGACTAACTAAATAGTGAATGAACGGACGGACCGACTAACTAAATAGTGAATGAACGGACAGACCGACTAACTAAATAGTGAATGAACGGACAGACCGACTAACTAAATAGTGAATGAACGGACAGACCGACTAACTAAATAGTGAATGAACGGACAGACCGACTAACTAAATAGTGAATGAACAGACAGACCGACTAACTAAATAGTGAATGAACGGACAGACCGACTAACTAAATAGTGAATGAACGGACAGACCGACTAACTAAATAGTGAATGAACGGACAGACCGACTAACTAAATAGTGAATGAACAGACAGACCGACTAACTAAATAGTGAATGAACGGACGGACCGACTAACTAAATAGTGAATGAACGGACAGACCGACTAACTAAATAGTGAATGAACAGATGATTTAACTAGCGAATGATTAATGAACGAACAAATAAATTAATACACAATGTGGTCCTTCTGTGGCTCAGTTGGTAGAGCATGGTGCTTGTAACGCCAGGGTAGTGGGTTCGATCCCCGGGACCACCCATACGTAGAATGTATGCACACATGACTGTAAGTCGCTTTGGATAAAAGCGTCTGCTAAATGGCATATATTATTATTATTATTATTATTAAAAAAATATGAATAATGAACAAACAAATGAATTCATTATTAAATTAATATTTGAACTAATTAACATATGAACGATCAAATAAATGAATTATTTAAAAGCACAAATGACTAAATGACAACATGAAAACATGAACAAATGACAACATTAATTAATTCTGTTCCGAACAGATCAGTGACAGTAGTAGACTATGTAGCAGAGTGTTTAATGGTGCAGTACATTATGAGGTGTCTACAGTAGTAGACTATGTAGCAGAGTGTTTAATGGTGCAGTACATTATGAGGTGTCTACAGTAGTAGACTATGTAGCAGAGTGTTTAATGATGCAGTACATTATGAGGTGTCTACAGTAGTAGACTATGTAGCAGAGTGTTTAATGGTGCAGTACATTATGAGGTGTTTACAGTAGTAGACTATGTAGCAGAGTGTTTAATGGTGCAGTACATTATGAGGTGTCTACAGTAGTAGACTATGTAACAGAGTGTTTAATGATGCAGTACATTATGAGGTGTCTACAGTAGTAGACTATGTAGCAGAGTGTTTAATGATGCAGTACATTATGAGGTGTCTACAGTAGTAGACTATGTAGCAGAGTGTTTAATGGTGCAGTACATTATGAGGTGTTTACAGTAGTAGACTATGTAGCAGAGTGTTTAATGGTGCAGTACATTATGAGGTGTCTACAGTAGTAGACTATGTAACAGAGTGTTTAATGATGCAGTACATTATGAGGTGTCTACAGTAGTAGACTATGTAGCAGAGTGTTTAATGATGCAGTACATTATGAGGTGTCTACAGTAGTAGACTATGTAGCAGAGTGTTTAATGGTGCAGTACATTATGAGGTGTCTACAGTAGTAGACTATGTAGCAGAGTGTTTAATGGTGCAGTACATTATGAGGTGTCTACAGTAGTAGACTATGTAGCAGAGTGTTAATGGTGCAGTACATTATGAGGTGTCTACAGTAGTAGACTATGTAGCAGAGTGTTTAATGGTGCAGTACATTATGAGGTGTTTACAGTAGTAGACTATGTAGCAGAGTGTTTAATGGTGCAGTACATTATGAGGTGTTTACAGTAGTAGACTATGTAGCAGAGTGTTTAATGGTGCAGTACATTATGAGGTGTCTACAGTAGTAGACTATGTAGCAGAGTGTTTAATGGTGCAGTACATTATGAGGTGTCTACAGTAGTAGACTATGTAGCAGAGTGTTTAATGATGCAGTACATTATGAGGTGTCTACAGTAGTAGACTATGTAGCAGAGTGTTTAATGATGCAGTACATTATGAGGTGTCTACAGTAGTAGACTATGTAGCAGAGTGTTTAATGGTGCAGTACATTATGAGGTGTTTACAGTAGTAGACTATGTAGCAGAGTGTTTAATGGTGCAGTACATTATGAGGTGTCTACAGTAGTAGACTATGTAGCATAGTGTTTAATGGTGCAGTACATTATGAGGTGTCTACAGTAGTAGACTATGTAGCAGAGTGTTTAATGATGCAGTACATTATGAGGTGTCTACAGTAGTAGACTATGTAGCAGAGTGTTTAATGGTGCAGTACATTATGAGGTGTCTACAGTAGTAGACTATGTAGCAGAGTGTTTAATGGTGCAGTACATTATGAGGTGTCTACAGTAGTAGACTATGTAACAGAGTGTTTAATGGTGCAGTACATTATGAGGTGTCTACAGTAGTAGACTATGTAACAGAGTGTTTAATGGTGCAGTACATTATGAGGTGTCTACAGTAGTAGACTATGTAGCAGAGTGTTTAATGGTGCAGTACATTATGAGGTGTCTACAGTAGTAGACTATGTAGCAGAGTGTTTAATTCTGCAGTACATTATGAGGTGTCTACAGTAGTAGACTATGTAGCAGAGTGTTTAATGGTGCAGTACATTATGAGGTGTCTACAGTAGTAGACTATGTAGCAGAGTGTTTAATTCTGCAGTACATTATGAGGTGTCTACAGTAGTAGACTATGTAGCAGAGTGTTTAATGGTGCAGTACATTATGAGGTGTCTACAGTAGTAGACTATGTAGCAGAGTGTTAATGGTGCAGTACATTATGAGGTGTCTACAGTAGTAGACTATGTAGCAGAGTGTTAATGGTGCAGTACATTATGAGGTGTCTACAGTAGTAGACTATGTAGCAGAGTGTTTAATGGTGCAGTACATTATGAGGTGTCTACAGTAGTAGACTATGTAGCAGTGTGTTTAATTCTGCAGTACATTATGAGGTGTCTACAGTAGTAGACTATGTAGCAGAGTGTTTAATTCTGCAGTACATTATGAGGTGTTTACAGTAGTAGACTATGTAGCAGAGTGTTTAATGATGCAGTACATTATGAGGTGTCTACAGTAGTAGACTATGTAGCAGAGTGTTTAAGGGTGCAGTACATTATGAGGTGTCTACAGTAGTAGACTATGTAGCAGAGTGTTTAATGGTGCAGTACATTATGAGGTGTCTACAGTAGTAGACTATGTAGCAGAGTGTTTAATGGTGCAGTACATTATGAGGTGTCTACAGTAGTAGACTATGTAGCAGAGTGTTTAATGGTGCAGTACATTATGAGGTGTTTACAGTAGTAGACTATGTAGCAGAGTGTTTAATGATGCAGTACATTATGAGGTGTCTACAGTAGTAGACTATGTAGCAGAGAGTTTAATGATGCAGTACATTATGAGGTGTCTACCGTAGTAGACTATGTAGCAGAGTGTTTAATGGTGCAGTACATTATGAGGTGTCTACAGTAGTAGACTATGTAGCAGAGTGTTTAATGGTGCAGTACATTATGAGGTGTCTACAGTAGTAGACTATGTAGCAGAGTGTTTAATGATGCAGTACATTATGAGGTGTCTACAGTAGTAGACTATGTAGCAGAGTGTTTAATGGTGCAGTACATTATGAGGTGTCTACAGTAGTAGACTATGTAGCAGAGTGTTTAATGGTGCAGTACATTATGAGGTGTCTACAGTAGTAGACTATGTAGCAGAGTGTTTAATGGTGCAGTACATTATGAGGTGTCTACAGTAGTAGACTATGTAGCAGAGTGTTTAATGGTGCAGTACATTATGAGGTGTCTACAGTAGTAGACTATGTAGCAGAGTGTTTAATGGTGCAGTACATTATGAGGTGTCTACAGTAGTAGACTATGTAGCAGAGTGTTAATGGTGCAGTACATTATGAGGTGTCTACAGTAGTAGACTATGTAGCAGAGTGTTAATGGTGCAGTACATTATGAGGTGTCTACAGTAGTAGACTATGTAGCAGAGTGTTTAATGGTGCAGTACATTATGAGGTGTCTACAGTAGTAGACTATGTAGCAGTGTGTTTAATTCTGCAGTACATTATGAGGTGTCTACAGTAGTAGACTATGTAGCAGAGTGTTTAATTCTGCAGTACATTATGAGGTGTTTACAGTAGTAGACTATGTAGCAGAGTGTTAACGGTGCAGTACATTATGAGGTGTCTACAGTAGTAGACTATGTAGCAGAGTGTTTAATGATGCAGTACATTATGAGGTGTCTACAGTAGTAGACCATGTAGCATAGTGTTTAAGGGTGCAGTACATTATGAGGTGTTTACAGTAGTAGACTATGTAGCAGAGTGTTTAATGGTGCAGTACATTATGAGGTGTCTACAGTAGTAGACTATGTAGCAGAGTGTTTAATGATGCAGTACACTATGAGGTGTCTACAGTAGTAGACTATGTAGCAGAGTGTTTAATGATGCAGTATATTATGAGGTGTCCACAGTAGTAGACTATGTAGCAGAGTGTTTAATGGTGCAGTACATAATGAGGTGTCTACAGTAGTAGACTATGTAGCAGAGAGTTTAATGATGCAGTACATTATGAGGTGTCTACCGTAGTAGACTATGTAGCAGAGTGTTTAATGGTGCAGTACATTATGAGGTGTCTACAGTAGTAGACTATGTAGCAGAGTGTTTAATGATGCAGTACATTATGAGGTGTCTACAGTAGTAGACTATGTAGCAGAGTGTTTAATGGTGCAGTACATTATGAGGTGTCTACAGTAGTAGACTATGTAGCAGAGTGTTAATGGTGCAGTACATTATGAGGTGTCTACAGTAGTAGACTATGTAGCAGAGTGTTTAATGGTGCAGTACATTATGAGGTGTCTACAGTAGTAGACTATGTAGCAGTGTGTTTAATTCTGCAGTACATTATGAGGTGTCTACAGTAGTAGACTATGTAGCAGAGTGTTTAATTCTGCAGTACATTATGAGGTGTTTACAGTAGTAGACTATGTAGCAGAGTGTTAACGGTGCAGTACATTATGAGGTGTCTACAGTAGTAGACTATGTAGCAGAGTGTTTAATGATGCAGTACATTATGAGGTGTCTACAGTAGTAGACCATGTAGCATAGTGTTTAAGGGTGCAGTACATTATGAGGTGTTTACAGTAGTAGACTATGTAGCAGAGTGTTTAATGGTGCAGTACATTATGAGGTGTCTACAGTAGTAGACTATGTAGCAGAGTGTTTAATGATGCAGTACACTATGAGGTGTCTACAGTAGTAGACTATGTAGCAGAGTGTTTAATGATGCAGTATATTATGAGGTGTCCACAGTAGTAGACTATGTAGCAGAGTGTTTAATGGTGCAGTACATAATGAGGTGTCTACAGTAGTAGACTATGTAGCAGAGAGTTTAATGATGCAGTACATTATGAGGTGTCTACCGTAGTAGACTATGTAGCAGAGTGTTTAATGGTGCAGTACATTATGAGGTGTCTACAGTAGTAGACTATGTAGCAGAGTGTTTAATGATGCAGTACATTATGAGGTGTCTACAGTAGTAGACTATGTAGCAGAGTGTTTAATGGTGCAGTACATTATGAGGTGTCTACAGTAGTAGACTATGTAGCAGAGTGTTTAATGGTGCAGTACATTATGAGGTGTTTACAGTAGTAGACTATGTAGCAGAGTGTTTAATGGTGCAGTACATTATGAGGTGTCTACAGTAGTAGACTATGTAGCAGAGTGTTTAATTCTGCAGTACATTATGAGGTGTCTACAGTAGTAGACTATGTAGCAGTGTTTAATGATGCAGTACATTATGAGGTGTCTACAGTAGTAGACTATGTAGCAGAGTGTTTAATGGTGCAGTACATTATGAGGTGTCTACAGTAGTAGACTATGTAGCAGAGTGTTTAATTCTGCAGTACATAATGAGGTGTCTACAGCTGTTGGGGTTACAAGCATCAGAGTCTTTGCTGAAGGTAAGATGGCGCTGACAGAGATGGCCGCCTTGCTTCGCGTTCTTAGGAAACTATGCAGTGCATTGTTTTTATTATTTCTTACATTGTGACCCCAGGAAATCTGAAGTCTTATTACATACAGCCGGGAAGAACTATTGGATATCAGAGCAACGTCAACTTACCTACGTTATGACCAGGAATTACGACTTTCCCGAAGCGGATCCTCTGTTCGGACCACCACCCAGGACAATGGATCTGATCCCAGTAGGCGACCCAAAACAACAGAAGGGGCAGACGGTGCGGTCTTTTGGTCAGGCTTCGTAGGCAGGCACATCGCTCTCCGCTCCCGAGTATACTACTCGCCAATGTCCAGTCCGTTGACAACAAGGTAGACGAAATTCGAGTAAGGGTTGCCTTCCAGAGAGACATCAGAGATTGTAACATTTTCTGTTTCACGGAAACATGGCTCACTCTGAATATGTTGTCAGAGTCGGTACAGCCACCCGGTTTCTTCATGTATCGCGCCGACAGAAACAAGCATCTCTCTGGTAAGAAGAAGGGCGGGGTGTATGCCTTATGATTAATGACTCATGGTGTAATCATAACAACATACAGGCGCTCAAGTCCTTCTGTACACCTGACCTATAATTTCTTACAATCAAATGCCGACCGCATTCTCTACCTAAAGAATTCACAGCTGTGTATATCCGCCCCAAGCAGATACCTCGACGGTCCTGAAAGAACTTCACTGGACTCTATGTAAACTGGAAACCATAAATCCTGAGGCTGCATTTATTGTAGCTGGGGATTTTAACAAAGCTAATCTGAAAACAAGGCTCGCTAAATTTTATCAGCATATCAAATGCGAAACTCGAACTGGCAGCATTCTGGATCATTGCTACTCTAACTTCTGCGACACATACAAAGCCCTCCCCCACCCTCCTGTTGGCAAATCTGACCATAACTCCATTGTTGTTGCTCCCAGCCTATAGACAGAAACTAAAACAGGAAACGCCCGTGCTCAGGTCTGTTCAACACTGGTCCGACCAATTGGATTCCACGCTTCAAGATTGCTTCGATCATGTGGACTGGGATATAACCTAAGACAACAACATTGATGTATGCGCTGACTCGGTGAGTGATTTTCTTAGTAATTGCATCGGTGACGTTGTACCCATTGTGACTATTAAAACCTTCCCTAACCAGAAACTGTAGATTGATGGCAGCATTAGGGAAACACTGAAAGTCTTTGCTAGGTAAAGCCCCAACTCATCTCAGCTCACTGGTCACCATAGCAGCAGTGGCACTGTGTTTGAGGACAAAACAGTGCCACTGACACGCCCGCTACCAAAACCTGTGGGCTCTCCTTCACCGTGGCCAACGTGAGTAAAACATTTAAACGTGTTAACCCTCGCAAGGCTGCCAGCCCAGACGGCATCCATAGACGTGTCCTCAGGGCGCAGACCAGGTGGCTTGTGTGTTTACGGACATATTCAATCAGTCCCTATCCCAGTCTGCTGTGCCCACATGCTTCCAAAGGGCCACCATTGCTCCTGTTCCCAAGAAAGCTGAGGTAACTGAGCTAAATGACTATCGCCCCATAGAGCTCACTTCTGTCATCATGAAGTGCATTGAGAGACTAGTCATGGATCATATCACCTCCACCCAACCTGATATCCTAGACCCACTCCAATTGCTTACCGCCCCAATAGGTCCACAGACGACTCAATCGCAATCACACTGAACACTGCCCTATCTTATCTGGACAAGAGGAATACCTATGTAAGAATGCTGTTCATCAACTACAGCTCAGCATTTAACACCATTAGAACCCTCCAAACTCTTCATTAAGCGCGAGACCCTGGGTCTCGATTCCGGCCCTGTGCAACTGGTCCTGGACTTTCTGATGGGCTGCCCCCAGGTGATGAGGGTAGGAAACAACATCTCCACCCTGCTGATCCTCAACACTGGGGCCCCACAAGGGTGCCATGTACGCCTCCAACTCAATCATCAAGTTTGCAGACGACACTATAGTGGTAGGCTTGATTACCAACAACAACAAGGTGGTCTACAGGGAGGAGGAGAGGACCCTCGGAGTGTGGTGTCAGGAAAATATCTCCCACTCAACGTCAACAAAGCAAAGTGATGATCGTGGACTTCAGGAAAGAGCAGAGGGACCACCCCTATCCACATCGACGGGACGGCAGAGGAGAAGGTGGAAAGTTTTAAGTTCCTCGGTGTACAAATCACGGACAAACTGAAATGGTCCACCCACACAGACAGCGTAGTGAAGAGGGCGCAACCTCAGGAGGTTGAAGAAATTTGGCTTGTCACCGAAAACACTCACAAACACTCATCACCGTATGGTAAGGCAACTGCTCGGCCCACAACCGTAAGACTCTCCAGAGCCTACACTACACCCTACACTACTCCTTTTACAGTACCTTCACTACACCATACACTACTCCTTTTACAGTACCTTCACTACACCCTTCACTACTCCTGTTACAGTACCTTCACTACTCCTGTTACAGTACCTTCACTACTCCTGTTACAGTACCTTCACTACACTACTCCTGTTACAGTACCTTCACTACACTACTCCTGTTACAGTACCTTCACTACACCCTACACTACTCCTGTTACAGTACCTTCACTACACCGTACACTACTCCTGTTACAGTACCTTCACTACACCGTACACTACTCCTGTTACAGTACCTTCACTACACCGTACACTACTCCTGTTACAGTACCTTCACTACACCGTACACTACTCCTCTTACAGTACCTTCACTACACCCTACACTACTCCTGTCACAGTACCTTCACTACACCCTACACTACTCCTGTTACAGTACCTTCACTACACTACTCCTGCTACAGTACCTTCACTACACTACTCCTGCTACAGTACCTTCACTACACCGTACACTACTCCTGCTACAGTACCTGTAGCTCAGTTGGTAGAGCATGGCGCTTGTAACGCCAGGGTAGTGGGTTCGATCCCCGGGACCACCCATACGTAGAATGTATGCACACATGACTGTAAGTCGCTTTGGATAAAAGCGTCTGCTAAATGGCATATATATATATATATATACCTTCACTACACTGCTACAGTACCTTCACTACACCGTACAGTACTGCTGTCACACTACGAGTCTGCTCTCTCTGTGGTGTGTCAGTCAGGCGGTTCAAGTCTAGAAGACTCTTCCTCTTTCTTTTAGAAGACAGTGGAGGTGTAAAGCCTAAACAGGATGAAGAAGACAGTGGAGGTGTAAAGCCTAAACAGGATGAAGAAGACAGTGGAGGTGTAAAGCCTAAACAGGATGAAGAAGACAGTGGAGGTGTAAAGCCTAAACAGGATGAAGAAGACAGTGGAGGTGTAAAGCCTAAACAGGATGAAGAAGACAGTGGAGGTGTAAAGCCTAAACAGGATGAAGACAGTGGAGGTGTAAAGCCTAAACAGGATGAAGACAGTGGAGGTGTAAAGCCTAAACAGGATGAAGACAGCAAAACCCTAAGAAAGATACTGAGAAACCAATCCAACCAAAAACATAAAGACTCAGACAGAAGGAATTATATCATTTGTGCAAATGATGCCTATAGAAATGCATTTGGGCAATTTGGGCTTATTCTGGACAGATTTTGGTGAGAGTGAGCCCTCTCTTCAACCTCTTCCTCTTTGCTGAAATGATGTCACCAGTGTAAGCCTCGAGTGAGCGAAACAGCGCCCCTCTATATGAAGACCATGTATCTGATGCTGTGTGGACAGAAATAGTATGACATGCTCTGTTTGTCCAGACAGCATCAGATACATGGTCTACACATACTGAGACAGAGGGGCGCTGTTTCACACGGATGAGTTAACCCTCCATAATCTAAACCCTGTCTAAACCAGGGGGGTCATACCGAGGATCATTTAGTTATTTGATTTGGACTTTTAAAACCCATTGAAGTATAAAAATATATATAAACACATCAATTATTTGAATTTGGCCTTAATTCTGTTAGCCCATAAACGCATTGATTTACAGATTCACTACATGTCAAACGTTTTAGAACACATACTCATTCAAGGTTTTCCTTCATTTGTACTATTTTCTACATTGTAGAATAATAGTGAAGACATCAAAACTATGGAATAACACGTATGGAATCATGTAGGAACCAATTTTCTTTTAACAAATCTAAATATATGTTATATTTGAGATTCTTCCAACAGCCACCCTTTGCCTTTATGACAGCTTTGCACACTCTTGGAATTCTCTCAACTAACTTCATGAGGTAGTCACCTGGAATACATTTCAATTAACAGGTATGCTTCTTAAATGGTAATTGGTGGAATTTATTTTCTCCTTAATACGTTTGAGCCAATAAGTTGTGTTGTGAAAAGGTAGGGGAGGGGTATACAGAAGAGAGCCCTATTTGGTAAAATAGTAAGTCCATATTATGGCAAGAACAGATCAAATAATAATAATAATAATAATAATAAATAATAATAATGAGCAAAGAGAAATGTCAGTCCATCATTACTTTAAGATATGAAGGTCAGTCAATGCGAAACATTTCAAGAACTTTGAAAGTTTCTGCAAGCGCAGTTGCAAAAACCATCAAGCGCTATGATGAAACTGTCTCTCATGAGGACAGCCACAGGAATGGAAGACCCAGAGTTACCTCTGCTGCAGAGGATAAGTTCTTTAGAGTTTCCAGCCTCAGAAATTGCAACCCAAATAAATGCTTCAGAGAGTTCAAGTAACAGACACATCTCAACATCAACTGTTCAGAGGAGACTGCATGAATCAGGACTTCATGGTCAAATTGCTGCAAATTAACCACTACTAAAGGACACCAATAATACGAAGAGACTTGCTTGGGTCAAGAAACACGAGCAATGGACATTAGACCAGTGGAAATTTTGGCCTGGAGTCCAAATTGGAGATGTTTGGTTCCAACCGCCGTGTCTTTGTGAGACATGGTGTGGGTGAACGGATGATCTCTGCATGTGTATTTCCCACTGTGAAGCAGTGTTTTTAAAATATACACTATTTTAAAAACCTGTTATGAAGTTGTTTTTTGTAGCATGAACTGTTCATTTTAAGCTGCTGATGACATTTTTGTATATTTTATTGAACTTTTTTTTCTGTTTATGTTTTTTTACCTGCTGACTTTATCACTGAGCTCCAGAGCTGGTGTGGGACAGGAACTTCCTGTGTCTGTTTGACAGTGGGACAGGAACTTCCTGTGTCTGTTTGACAGTGGGACAGGAACTTCCTGTGTGTGTTTGACAGTGGGACAGGAACTTCCTGTGTGTGTTTGACAGTGGGACAGGAACTTCCTGTGTCTGTTTGACAGTGGGACAGGAACTTCCTGTGTCTGTTTGACAGTGGGACAGGAACTTCCTGTGTCTGTTTGACAGTGGGACAGGAACTTCCTGTGTGTGTTTGACAGTGGGACAGGAACTTCCTGTGTCTGTTTGACAGTGGGACATGAACTTCCTGTGTCTGTTTGACAGTGGGACAGGAACTTCCTGTGTGTGTTTGACAGTGGGACAGGAACTTCCTGTGTGTGTTTGACAGTGGGACAGGAACTTCCTGTGTCTGTTTGACAGTGGGACAGGAACTTCCTGTGTGTGTTTGACAGTGGGACAGGAACTTCCTGTGTGTGTTTGACAGTGGGACAGAACCTGTTTACTCACTGTGTCTATCCCCTGGAGAGCAGCCTGGTTGGAGCCGTCAGACCTACCTGGGAGAAATATGACATGTTTACTCACTGTGTCTGTCCCCTGGAGAGCAGCCTGGTTGGAGCCGTCAGACCTACCTGGGAGAAATATGACATGTTTACTCACTGTGTCTGTCCCCTGGAGAGCAGCCTGGTTGGAGCCGTCAGACCTACCTGGGAGAAATATGACATGTTTACTCACTGTGTCTGTCCCCTGGAGAGCAGCCTGGTTGGAGCCGTCAGACCTACCTGGGAGAAATATGACATGTTTATACACTGTGTCTGTCCCCTGGAGAGCAGCCTGGTTGGAGCCGTCAGACCTACCTGGGAGAAATATGACATGTTTACTCACTGTGTCTGTCCCCTGGAGAGCAGCCTGGTTGGAGCCGTCAGACCTACCTGGGAGAAATATGACATGTTTACTCAATTACATGTTTCCTGGTTTTCATTTACATTCACATTGAACCCGTTAGCACGTTGCTAATGCCATGCTCTATCAACTGAGCCAAATCTGACTTAAATTGATACTTTGATTCCGTTTATTTTGCTAAACAGCATTAGCAAGCGCTAGTTGGCTGTAGATGCAACAAAAGTCCAATATGTTTCATCCTATATCTTGTTCTCCGTCTTGTCTTTAAATAGTGAGTCAACATGTTTTCAACACTTTTATTTCCATGACTGAGAAGAAGAAAAAAATGTCTCATGATCTCCTGTCTCTCTGCAGCTGACATATAGTGAGCCATATAGTGAGCCATATGTTTGGAACAGCTGACATATAGTGAGCCATATGTTTGGAACAGCTGACATATAGTGAGCCATATGTTTGGAACAGCTGACATATAGTGAGCCATATAGTGAGCCATATGTTTGGAACAGCTGACATATAGTGAGCCATATGTTTGGAACAGCTAACATATAGTGAGCCATATGTTTGGAACAGCTGACATATAGTGAGCCATATGTTTGGAACAGCTGACATATAGTGAGCCATATGTTTGGAACAGCTGACATATAGTGAGCCATATGTTTGGAACAGCTGACATATAGTGAGCCATATAGTGAGCCATATGTTTGGAACAGCTGACATATAGTGAGCCAATTGTTTGGAACAGCTGACATATAGTGAGCCATATGTTTGGAACAGCTGACATATAGTGAGCCATATGTTTGGAACAGCTGACATATAGTGAGCCATATGTTTGGAACAGCTGACATATAGTGAGCCATATGTTTGGAACAGCTGACCTATAGTGAGCCATATAGTGAGCCATATGTTTGGAACAGCTGACATATAGTGAGCCATATGTTTGGAACAGCTGACATATAGTGAGCCATATGTTTGGAACAGCTGACATATAGTGAGCCATATGTTTGGAACAGCTGACATATAGTGAGCCATATGTTTGGAACAGCTGACATATAGTGAGCCATATGTTTGGAACAGCTAACATATAGTGAGCCATATGTTTGGAACAGCTAACATATAGTGAGCCATATGTTTGGAACAGCTGACATATAGTGAGCCATATGTTTGGAACAGCTAACATATAGTGAGCCATATGTTTGGAACAGCTAACATATAGTGAGCCATATGTTTGGAACAGCTGACATATAGTGAGCCATATGTTTGGAACAGCTGACATAGAGTGAGCCATATGTTTGGAACAGCTGACATATAGTGAGCAATGTGTTCAGAACATCACATCACAATTAAATCGCAGTATCGAGTCACAATAGTACCTATACAATCGTGAAAATGGTAAGAAATGCAATACATCGTATCGGCACCTAAGTATCGTGATGATATCATATTGTGAGGTCCCTGGCAGTTCACAACCGTAACACAAACACACCTCACTGGTAACCTTGTATTTTCACCGTTTGTCTTCCATGGGACCAAATGGCCAGAGTGAACCAAACAGCCCTGCAATGGGACAACAGAGAGCTTCTGCATCTTAACGACTGAGATAATAAAGTGAACTGTACCTTTTTACTATTACATCGGTCTGTTGTGTCATTATATCAATGTCTTGTTGTTGACTTTAGGTTAAGCAGAGTTAGCGCTAAGCCGAGGTTCTGATAGAATTTCATCTTGTTCGTGTCATTTATTTTCCTAATTATTTTTTTTTCGACTTAATGTTTCACAGTTAACGTGACTAAACAGCAGGGCTTAAATCATCAGGAGGCGTTGCTTCCTTCTTCCTCCATTAAAGGGTCCATACATGTTTTGTTGGTCCTAATATGAGAACGGTGGACCCGTTTCTTCCAGTGTGTACAGACGGCTACATGACATGACCATATTTGGTCGTAGGCCCGTTGCTAAGGTGTTGAGTAAGTTATTTACTAAGGTGTTCTAATTGATTGATCAGGCTTAATGTTATTTGACTCCCTTGTAAGGGTGAAACCGTTTTTTTAAAAGTATGTGCTAACTTCATAACTGCCTTACCAAGCGGTGATGTAGCCAGCCACCATCCTCTCAGTGGTGCAGCTGTACAACATGTTGAGGATCTGAGGGCCAATACAGCGTCCTGAGGGGAGAGGAAGCGTTGTCAGGCCCTCTTCACGACTGAAAATATAAGGGTGCAACCATTTTTTAAGTATGTGCTAATGAGTTTCATGGATTCACATGGGCTCTAAACATGAAATGCCAGGCTCTCAAATTGTTCAGGCATGTAGAAGTCACTTAACACTAAAACTGTCTGTCTGTGTGTCTGTCTGTCTGTCTGTCTGTCTGTCTGTCTGTCTGTCTGTCTGTCTGTCTGTCTGTCTGTCTGTCTGTCTGTCTGTCTGTCTGTCTGTCTGTCTGTCTGTCTGTCTGTCTGTCTGTCTGTCTGTCTGTCTGTCTGTCTGTGTGTGGAGAAGCTGCTTAAGAACCAGCCCCTTGTGGCACACTTGGACAGCCTCGGGTGTACAGTAGGTGCAAGCTGGTGGCACTGATATTTGGCAGTCTCAGCCATGTACACAGATTGTGGGCCTGAAAAAAAAACTAGGGCAAAGAAATTGGCTAGCTGCTGCTCTGTTTCAGCTGTCATGGGCAGCCTAGCTGTTTGGAGAAGGAGGTGCTTTCTGTACCCTGGAGGGCCGTGCAAACAGGGACCCTTGAAATTGGTGGATCCAAATAAAGTATTTAAAATGTGTATGTGTGTGTCTGTTGACGTGTTTAACTATTCTTGTGGGGAGAAGTCCCCACAAAAATAGTAAACAAACAAACATTTGACCAACTGGTGACCTTTTGTTGGTCCCCACAAGGTCAAATTCTATTTCTCGGCGGTTTAGGGTTAGAATTTGTTTTAGGGTTACGAGGCAGGGTTAGTTTTAGGGTTAGCATTAGGCTATAACTAGTTAAGCAAATGTGTCTAAGATACAAGGAATACGATCATATACATAACGTTAGCTAGTGAGCTAGCCAGCTAACAATAGCTAGCTAACAGTACACCTTGAAGTGAAACCACTTTCCGTCAAAATTAGAAACGTGTCATGTCTAAAAATGTAGCTAGCTAGACTATCTTACCCGTATACATCATGGATGGACATGGCTCCCTCACGGATGCCACGGTTGTCCCTTAGTTTGAAGATGTAATCCGGAGACAGGTGTTTTCTCCATCTCCTTAGCTGTCATACTCGAATTCCACTGATTTCAAAACTCGGTCCTCCAGAAAGTGGAGAGCATACATGTAACGTTAGCTAGCAGTACACTTTAGCTAGCAGTACACTTTAGCTAGCAGTACACTAATTTGACTTTAGGTTTATGCAGTTTTACTACGCAATATATATATATTTTTAAAGCTGCGTTAGACAGAATTACCTAGACATGCTGACCAGCTCAAATAGACAGAAGCATGCTATATGGCAGACCAATACAAACTCATATCTCGGCATGTCCAGCCCACTCATTATTTTAGCCAATCATGGCTAACGGAAAGGTTGCTGTCTTTTTCTGAGCTAAACCAACTGGGCTCGTAATTTAACCATTTAATGTATATTTACAGATGGCATACATGGTCCTTCTGTAGCTCAGTTGGTAGAGCATGGCGCTTGTAACGCCAGGGTAGTGGGTTCGATCCCCGGGACCACCCATACGTAGAATGTATGCACACATGACTGTAAGTCGCTTTGGATAAAAGCGTCTGCTAAATGGCATATATTATTTATATATTATTATATTATTATTATTATATTTAAAACCAAATAGCAAAACTTGCTGTATCGTCTATAAGCCATAGAGGGAGGGATAATGCCTGTGGAACACTATGGCTCCGTTTCAAATGGCACCCTATTCCCTACTTATGGCACCCTATTCCCTACTTATGGCACCCTATTCCCTATTTAGTGCACTACTTTTGACCATCTTAGTAAACAAAAGTAGTGCACTATATAGGGAATAGGGTGCCATTTGAGTCTGTGTTTAGATGAGTGGGAACAGTTCACCTTTCCCTCAGCGTGAATAGTTGATATGATGTCATCATGGTGGCAACTGGCTATTGTTGGTCATCTAGAGCAAAGAGAAAAGGGTTTGGAATAAGACAAAGGGATCAGGTCAGATCTTTTCTTGTTATTAATCCGCTGATTCAGCGTGACTAAATGGAGATGTATTACGTGAGAGTTGAAACAGGCATATCTATAGTACAAACAGAAGACTAAATGGAGATGTATTACGTGAGAGTTGAAACAGGCATATCTATAGTACAAACAGAAGACTAAATGGAGATGTATTACGTGAGAGTTGAAACAGGCATATCTATAGTACAAACAGAAGACTAAATGGAGATGTATTACGTGAGAGTTGAAACAGGCATATCTATAGTACAAACAGAAGACTAAATGGAGATCTATTACGTGAGAGTTGAAACAGGCATATCTATAGTACAAACAGAAGACTAAATGGAGATGTATTACGTGAGAGTTGAAACAGGCATATCTATAGTACAAACAGAAGACTAAATGGAGATGTATTACGTGAGAGTTGAAACAGGCATATCTATAGTACAAACAGAAGACAATAAACTTAAAGATAAAGGGAACAATGACAAGAAAACTGGACAGTGAGCTCCAAAAGTATTGGGACAGTGACACATATTTAGTTGTTTTGGCTCTGTACTCCAGCACTTTGGACTTTAAATGATTTGCTAACGTTGAGGTTAAAGTGCAGCCTGTCTGCCTTAATTTGAGGGTATTTTCATCCATATCGGGTGAATGGTTTAGAAATTACAGAAACTTTAGTATACAGTCGTCCGATTTTAGGAGACCGAAAGTATTGGGACAAATTCACTTATATGGGTATTAAAGTAGTAAAAAGTGAAATATTTAGTCCCATATTCATAGCACACAATGACTACATACATTAGTTGGATGCGTTTGCTATTTGTTCTTGTTGTGTTTCAGATTATTTTGTGCCCAATAGAAATTTATGGTAAATATTGTATTGTGTTATTTTGGAGTTACTTTTAACATAAATAAGAATATAATATGTTTCTAAACACTTCTACATTAATGTGGATGCTACCATGGTTACAGATACTCCTGAATTAATTGTTAATAATGAGTATTGTATTGTAATGGTAATTGTATTGTAATGGTGAGAGGTTAGCATGTCTTGGGGGTATGATATATAATGCCATCCTCCCTGTTATTGTAATGGTGAGAGGTTAGCATGTCTTGGGGGTATGATATAAAATGCTAACCTCCACTGTTATTGTAATGGTGAGAGGTTAGCATGTCTTGGGGGTATGATATATAATGCTAACATCCCCTGATATTGTAATGGTGAGAGGTTAGCATGTCTTGGGGGTATGATATATAATGCTAACCTCCCTGTTATTGTAATGGTGAGAGGTTAGCATGTCTTGGGGGTATGATATATAATGCTAACATCCCTGATATTATAATGGTGAGAGGTTAGCATGTCTTGGAGTTATGATATATAATGCTAACCTCTCACCATTACATAACAGGAGGTTAGCATTATATATCATACTCAAGACATAACCTCTCACCACAATAACAGGGAGGTTAGCATTATATATCATACCCCCAAGACATGCTAACCTCCCCTGTTATTGTAATGGTGAGAGGTTAGCATGTCTTGAGGGTATGATATATAATGCTAACCTCCCCTGTTATTGTAATGGTGAGAGGTTAGCATGTCTTGGGGGTATGATATATAATGCTAACCTCCCCTGTTATTGTAATGGTGAGAGGTTAGCATGTCTTGGGGGTATGATATATAATGCTAACCTCCCCTGTTATTGTAATGGTGAGAGGTTAGCATGTCTTGGGGGTATGATATATAATGCTAACATCCCCTGTTATTGTAATGGTGAGAGGTTAGCATGTCTTGGGGGTATGATATATAATGCTAACCTCCCCTGTTATTGTAATGGTGAGAGGTTAGCATGTCTTGAGGGTATGATATATAATGCTAACCTCCCCTGTTATTGTAATGGTGAGAGGTTAGCATGTCTTGGGGGTATGATATATAATGCTAACCTCCCCTGTTATTGTAATGGTGAGAGGTTAGCATGTCTTGGGGGTATGATATATAATGCTAACCTCCCCTGTTATTGTAATGGTGAGAGGTTAGCATGTCTTGGGGTATGATATATAATGCTAACCTCCCCTGTTATTGTAATGGTGAGGGGTTAGCATGTCTTGGGGGTATGATATATAATGCTAACCTCCCCTGTTATTGTAATGGTGAGAGGTTAGCATGTCTTGGGGTATGATATATAATGCTAACCTCCCCTGTTATTGTAATGGTGAGAGGTTAGCATGTCTTGGGGGTAAGAAGTAAGCCAAATGTTTAAATTGTTCTCTGGGTTATTGTGAGACATTAATCACCTCATAAATCATATGTTGTTGACCTAATGCCTCCCATCAGTCACCACACCTGTACTGTTGATTTAAGGTTTTGGAGATTTCTTTTAAGTTTGTTTAATTAGTTTGAAAACATCCCATTTATTCGGCCACCCAACAGAGCATATAGACTTTAGCTTAATCACAGCCCCGGTTTCCATGGTTATCAGGCGATTGTTGCATTCCTTACGTATGAACATTGATAGTTGTCGTTGAACCTCTTCCACACCTATTGTTAGTCTGAAATCCAGTCAGTTTTGTCTGACATTTCACTCCTTTACTCAGGGTCATTGTCAAACAGTTTATCATGACAAGGAGTGGCAGGGAGTGGAATGAGAGCTGAACAGACTGGGACCCAGGCTAAGGTCTTGTCCCTGGGAATATTGCACAATGTGACCTGCTTCCCCCCTCCCCGATAACCAGTGTATAAATGCCTCGTTTACAGGTGGTTCCAGCAGTCAGCATCAACATTTGGTAAGTCAGTACTTAAATTTTGGTTTGGTGAAATTAATATACCTGCACTGAGTTTGAAATGTTATAATATCCTCCAGAGAATGTGTGTCCATGCTTAATATCTATTATTGTATTAGATGTGTTGTTATAATATCCTCCAGAGAATGTGTGTCCATGCTTAATATCTATTATTGTATTAGATGTGTTGTTATAATATCCTCCAGAGAATGTGTGTCCATGCTTAATATCTATTATTGTATTAGATGTGTTGTTATAATATCCTCCAGAGAATGTGTGTCCATGCTTAATATCTATTATTGTATTAGATGTGTTGTTATAATATCCTCCAGAGAATGTGTGTCCATGCTTAATATCTATTATTGTATTAGATGTGTTGTTATAATATCCTCCAGAGAATGTGTGTCCATGCTTAATATCTATTATTGTATTAGATGTGTTGTTATAATATCCTCCAGAGAATGTGTGTCCATGCTTAATATCTATTATTGTATTAGATGTGTTGTTATAATATCCTCCAGAGAATGTGTGTCCATGCTTAATATCTATTATTGTATTAGATGTGTTGTTATAATATCCTCCAGAGAATGTGTGTCCATGCTTAATATCTATTATTGTATTAGATGTTATAATATCCTCCAGAGAATGTGTGTCCATGCTTAATATCTATTATTGTATTAGATGTTTTGTAACGGGGTTAATTGCAGTCTTGTGACAGAAAATACAATGTTTTTCATCACCATAGGATGACCTGTGATACAGTCAAATTAAATCAGGTCAAACGTGCATTTAAACGTGACTGACGTTCCAGTGGATGTAAATTGTGGATAAAGTGTGGATGAATATAATAAGTGTATTTTCCTTCAGGTTGTGTTCCCCGTTTCTGCCCCTGTAGAAGTAACTAGTGTTGATGAGGATGATCCTGGTGGCTCTGCTGGTGCCTCTACTGGTTCTGTCCAGCGCTGGACATACCTCAGGTACACACAAATATACTATATATTTAATACATCAACAGCTGGACATACCTCAGGTACACACAAATATACTATATATTTAATACATCAACAGCTAGACATACCTCAGGTACACACAAATATACTATATATTTAATACATCAACAGCTGGACATACTTCAGGTAAACACAAATATACTATATATTTAATACATCAACAGCTGGACATACCTCAGGTAAACACAAATATACTATATATTTAATACATCAACAGCTGGACATACCTCAGGTACACACAAATATACTATATATTTAATACATCAACAGCTGGACATACCTCAGGTACACACATATATACTACATATTTAATACATCAACAGCTGGACGTACCTCAGGTACACACATATATACTATATATTTAATACATCAACAGCTGGACATACCTCAGGTACACACATATATACTATATGTAATACATCTGTAACGGCGTTCTTTGTTTGTGGAAAGAGAGTCGGACCGAAATGCAGCGTAGTTGTTACTCATGTTCTTTAATGAAGAGAATGACGATACATGAAATAACTAAACAAATACAAAAACAACAAACGGAACGAGAAACCTAATTACAGCCAATCTGGTGAAACTACACAGAGACAGGAACAATCACCCACGAAATACAAAGCGAAACCAGGCTACCTAAATACGGTTCCCAATCAGAGACAACGAGAATCACCTGACTCTGATTGAGAAGCGCCTCAGTCAGCCAAGCCCATACAACACCCCTACTCAGCCGCAATCCCAATAATACAAAAACCCCAATACGAAATACAACAACATAAACCCATGTCACACCCTGGCCTGACCAAATATATAAAGAAAACACAAAATACAATGACCAAGGCGTGACAACATCAACAGCTGAACATACCTCAGGTACAAACAAATATACTATATATTTAATACATCAACAGCTGGACATACCTCAGGTACACACAAATATACTACATATTTAATACATCAACAGCTGGACATACCTCAGGTACACACAAATATACTATATATTTAACCAGAAAGGGACTAGGGTTCCAATTTTGAAACACCCCACCCCCCCCACGTTCAGCTGGGGGGTGGCGCATGGAACGCAAAAATATTCCTAAAAATATTTAACCTCCACACATTAACAAGTCCAATGGCTCAAATGAAAGATAAACACCTTGTTTATCTACCCAGCAAGTCAGATTTCTAAAATGTTTTACGGCGAAAACATAGCACATATTTATGTCAAACCACCACCGAAGACAGCTAATTTGCATAGCCAAGTTGAAAAAAATATGCAATCAACAAACGCAGGATTAAAAGAAAAATAATGCACTAACCTTTTGAAATCTTCATCAGATGACAGTAATATAACATGTTACACAGTACATTTATGTTTTTTTCAATAATATGCTATATATATCCATAAATCTCTGTTTACAATGATGCATCGTTCAAAAATGCTACTCAAATGTCCTGAGAAATGACGATAGCTCCGGCAGATAACGTCAGCTAACAAGGAATACACATCATAAACTTTGACTAAATATGCATGTTCTACATATATATAGTTAGATACACTTCTTCTGAATGCAATCGCTGTGTTACATTTATTTTTAACGTTACAGGTTTCGTTCACTAGGCTATACTATGAGTCGGCGCTCAAAAAGTGGCATTATGGCTCCTCTATCTTGGAGTCCACATAAACCCAAATTTACCACATAAATATTCCCTTACCTTTGCTGTTCTTCCATCAGAAGACCTGGAAGGAATTATACTTACCAAAAACAGCGTTTAGTTTTGCAGTCTGTGTCTTTCGGTTCTCAAACACGACACATTTCGGTTGAAATGTAGCCAAAAGTCAAGTGGATGTGCACCAAAACGTCGAACTTACATATTATATGTCGACTAAACTTATCAAACTAACTTCATAATCAAGCTTTAACATGTTATAAAGGTGTACAGAAATCGTGAGGACGAACAGAAACGCATGCATTGTATAATCGATCTTGGAAAAAAGACAGGACCGGAGCAGAGCACGCATAAAAGTGACCTGTTTTTTCACGTGGCGCGATTCTCACAATGAGAAGCCCCATTGAAATCTGAGATTGCGAAGACAGAGAGACTGTTCCCAGACCTGTAAGTGCTTGGGAGGGTGGGGGTGATGATGTCAAAGTTGGGCCAACTTTTCTGATGACAAGAGAGAGTTTGGGAGAATGAATGCCCTGAGAGTTCTGCTTTACATACAGACATAATTTCAACGGTTTTAGAAGCTTTAGAGTGTTTTCTATTCAATAATATTTTTATTTGCATATATTAGCAACTTTTGACAAAAAAAACATTATGTTTACTATGGGCACGCAATTACTCCAGCGGGGGCAGTAGACAGCCCTATCCCCAACAGGTTTTTAATAAATGAACAGCTGGACATACCTCAGGTACACATAAATATACTATATATTTAATACATCAAAATATTTACAGTACCAGTCAAAAGTTGGAACTCATTCAAGGGTTTTTCTTTATTTTTGCTATTTTACATTGTAGGATAATAGTGAAGACATAAAAACTATGAAATAACACATATGGACTCATGTAGTAACCAAAAAAAAGTGTTTAACATTTTATATATTTGATTCTTCAAAGTAGCAACCCTTTGCCTTGATGAGAGCTTTGCACACTCTTGGCATTCTCTCAACCAGCTTCATTAGGTAGTCACCTGGAATGCATTTCAATTTCTTTCCTTCTCAATGCATTTCAGCTAATCAGTTGTGTTGTGACAAGGTAGGGGTGGTATACAGAAGATAGACCCTTGAATGAGTAGGTGTGTCCATAATATATATTACATAATAAATACTATATATGACAGACAATATATAATTTGTGAAATAGATTTTCTCACTGAGTGTCTGCCATATTAAGAGATCAAATATATTTGGTTAGACAGTATAGGATACATGTATTATGTATTAAGTATTGTAGTTACTAAGTATTTTTATAGAGTTTAATAGTATTTATAAACTGGGTGGTTCGAGCCCTGAATGCTGATTGGCTGAAAGCCGTGGTATATCAGACCATATATTTTTACTCCTCTAATTTCATTGGTAACCAGTTTATAATAGCAATAAGGCAACTGGGGTTTGTGGTATGCATCATGCCAAAGAACAGCCCTTAGCTGTGGTATATTGGCCATGTACATATATTCTTGCCTTATTGCTTAAATAACCCACCACACAACTGACTTCTGCATCTTCTCTGCTCTTTAGTCTCAGGACCTTAAAATGGAGGCATCAACCTAAAAAGACCATGAACCCATATGTTCCCAAATTCCCAACAGGTACGATTGTCACCAGCTGCGAGGCGTGTCACGAACAAGCCGTCTGCCACACCTCGCCCATGACAGGTGACATCACATGCACCTGTAAGAAGGGCTTCTCCGGAGATGGCCTCATCTGTTTACCTGGCCACACCGCCACCGCCGACCACCACCACGCCCCTCACCGTGTCCGCCGCTCCTACCCCACCTCCAACACCAACCTTGCCCATGTCCGGTTCAGCTGTGGCTTCAACGAGTGCGCCGACGGGGAGGACTGCATCACGGTCGCCGGCATCCAGCAGTGCTCCAACCCCTGTAAGATCTACACGGTCCTGAACGACGCCTGGCGTTCCACCAACAACCACGTGGGCAACAAGCACTGCGACCGCAACGTCCGCTGGGACGGCTATTACCGCATGTTCATCGGCAACCAGAGCGTGTCCATGTCGGACAGGTGCGTGGATTCCTTCCAGTGCGGCACCCAGGCTCCCTTGTGGCTGGCGTTTCCTCCCCCCCAGCAGGTGGATGAAATTGTCCAGAGTGCAGTCTGCGCCAGCTTCAATGGGGACTGCTGCTGGGTGCAGTCTCAGCCCATCCACGTCAAGGCATGCCCTGGGAACTACTTTGTGTACAAGTTCGTCATGCCTCCCGGGTGCTTCTTCGCCTATTGTGCATGTAAGGTTTCGCCTGCTGCTTTGCCAAGTTCTGAGTGGGGCTTGTTGATGTTGTTCTGCCTTTTGAATTGAAGTTATTGTATTTATTTTTAAACTGTTTACTGCTTAGTCATTCACCAGCTGGTTATATGCACCTTGATGTTCTTCTTATGGCCCTAGATATCAACAGTACTCAGCATATTCATCCATTCATTCATATTGATTCTGGTAATACCAGCATACTAGTTCTTTCAAAACATGAGCGATGAATGTTCCCTCATAACTGTGTTTCCTGTTTAACTCCTTGTTCCAGATGTGTCAGCTCCCACCACAACACCAAAACCAGTCACAACAACAACCACAACAACAACCACCACAACAACCACAACCACAACAACACAAACCCCTGTAAAGGTCACGAAGACAACAAATGCACCTGTAAAAGACACCACAACAACACAAACACCTGTTAAGATCACCATGACAACACAAACACCTATTAAGATCACCACGACAACACAAACATCCGTAAATATCACCACTACGACAAAATCACCAGTGGATGTTGTCACCTCGACAAAAACACCAGTAGACAACAATCGCACCACAACAACAACACAGTCACAGGTTGCCACGACTACGCCAAAAGCAATGTGTAGTACCTGCAGAGCGGGGGAGACCTGCGTGAGCACCGATGGGGTCACTTGGCTGTGTGAGAGGCCAGGTGAGTTCTCAGAAAACACCTGCTTGAGGACCTATGTACTCTCTTAGAAAAACAGGTGCTATCTAGAACCTAAAAAGGGTTCTTAGGCTGCCCCAGAGGAGAACCTTTGAAGAACCCTTTTTTGGTTCCAGGTAGAACCCTATTGGGTTCCAAGTTGAACTCCTTCCCTAGAGGGTTTGACCTGAAAACAAAAAGGGTTCTCCTATGGAAACAGCCGAAGAACCATTTTGAAATCATTTTTCTAAGAGGACATATGACAATTTGTAATTCCTTCTTTTCATTTGGGGTTTTTGAATAACACTCATCCTTCTGTCTCTCTCTTCCTCTCTTATAGATCAGCCTGTTTCTCATCCCTCTGTCTCTCTCTTCCTCTCTTACAGATCAGCCTGTTTCTCATCCCTCTGTCTCTCTCTTCTCTCTTACAGATCAGCCTGTTTCTCATCCTCTGTCTCTTCCTCTCTACAGATCAGCCTGTTTCTCATCCCTCTGTCTCTCTCTTCCTCTCTTACAGATCAGCCTGTTTTGCTGCACCCAGAGGTAGTATGTGGGCGGAGCCTGGTACAGGTGGGTCTCAACAGGACTAACCTGGAGGCCGCTGGTCTGGACGCCACCACCGCTAACCTGGCCGACCTCGTGTAACGCTCACGAAGAGCGTGGCGGCATGGTATGGTACCAGGTGGAGCGCATTTGAGGGCGCCTCGGAAACACTCTGAGGTGAGAAGAGACCCGTTCACCCTGCTCCTCACCGAAACGTTCAACAGAGAACACTTG